>NC_047116.1:69013011-69313011 GCF_902500255.1 Thalassophryne amazonica
ACCAACGGATCTGAAGAACACCGGAGCCGCCAAGCCCTGCGCCCCAGGTGACCACTGTCTTCAGCAGTCAGACCCGGTACTGCTGGCAGAAAACAGAAACAGTTCTGGATGAGTGTGAGTTCACACACTCAGTAATCCCACAGTCTGTATACAGTTAGGAGGGAGAACCTCCACCTCCGAATCACACACTTGTGCAGCTCCCGAGATAACCACTTATCTGGGTGGGGTGGGAGGCGAAGCCGTCGCAGTCCACACCAAATGCCAACTCAGCAGACAGGGTATCCGTCCCAGGAAAACGGCTGCAAAACAGATCAGACTAATGCTCGGGTTAAGGTTCAGCAGAGAATTAATTACCTGTATGGTAGAAGATTTCTCGGCGAGGAGGTGGAGTTGCAATCCGGCCTTTGTAGTGGTGGTGATGGGTGACAGCTGGTGTTGATAGGTGACAGCTGTCACCTCCAGTGGCTCCAACGCCCTCTCGTGCTTGGAGCCCGCACTCCAAGCAGGGCGCCATCTGGTGGTGGTGGGCCAGCAGCGGCCCACACAACATTATTCAACATTAAAAGATATATGTTATATTTTAACTTTGTACAAATGACAGAATTGACATTAATGGAGTTATTCTATCAGTATTCACACCAAACCATAAGTCAGCATGACTTTATTTTCCAAGACCTCTGCCTGACCGGAGCATTGTGATTTGTACAGAGCTGGCTTTTTGGCTGCTCTCAGCTTGCTTCTGTGCTGGAAGCTGTGTAGTAAACAAGAGCTTCTAGCAGGGGGCAGGATGTTCAAACATAGAAGTGTGGGCTCATTGTTTGGGTCTGTCACTTTTGATGCTTCTAAAAGCGATCGTGGTGTTAAAACTCAAATTCAGCTTGTTAGTAGTTGCAATTGTACCAGAGACAATACTGGAATTTATCGGTTATTTGTAACTTCTGATACATTTTTGGGTGGTTTATCGGTTTATCTTTATCAAAGATAACTTTTCAGTTATCTGATTGTGTGTTATCGAAGTTCATTTTTGGTTATCTGTGCCCACCACTGAATGTTATTGCGAAATTTATCAGATCAAAGGACACACCCCCCCGAAGCACTGCTGGACATAGCTTCATCATGGAGAAAAAGCTCTTCCAATCAGTTCTAGCGTGTGAATAATCATTGTGGAGCCAACGTGACCCTTAATTGGAGTAAGTGCGTATAGAAAATGGATTAATTATATACTCGACATGGAAGATAAGACACTAGAGCCAGCAGGGACATCATTCTACAAATCGGTGAGTGTGCTGCAGGCTTTATTATTATTATTATTATTATTATTATTATCATTATTTATTTATTTATTTATTATGTTATTATTTATTTTAGTTTTTTGCCATTATTGGAAGTGGACAGTGGGGGAATTTCACTATTCTCATGGATAATCGCAGGATAATAAGAGCTGAACACTTCGTGTGCAAACATGCCATTCGTCTTCAGCTGCGAGTGTTCACTTCAGTGAGATAACAACTGTCGCTCATTCCAGTGTGTGTTGCTAATTCACATCTCCAACGGCTCTCCAACAGTCACGCCCAGTGAGATAAGACCCTAAAGCTCCATTCACACCGGGGCTGCTCCCAGTTGCTTCCTGTTGCGTCATGACAACGCAGGAATATCTGCATCAGGTGCACGCAACAGGGGACAGAGAGGACGTGAGGATGCAGCCTGCAGGTTCTCTGCACAGAGAAGTCAGAGTGCACAGTTTGGCTGCAGCCACACTGTGCAGCAGCCAAACTGTGCACTCTGACTTCTCTTCTATTTTATATTTGTTCTTGTGCTGAGCTGCAGTTCTGCACTCTGATTTCTGTTATAGTTTATCTTTCCTCCTTTGACCACGAGATGTGCGCACAAACGAACCGTCCGTGAGCAAATGTGGAGATGTCTGGAGTTCTACTTGATGTTGACATGTCCTGTCTCTGGCAATCAGTCTGTGAGCAGGACTTATGTCCTTTTTCGTCCTTTTTTTAACACTGTGATGAGAGCTTGAGGGGAGAACAAGGAACTAACTGCCTGCAGCCAGACAGTTTTTTTTTTTTTTTTTTTTTTTTTACCTGTTCACGTGCACGCAAATGAACCATCCGTGAGTAAATGTGGAGATGTCTGGAGTTACAGATGATGTGGACATGTCCTGTCTCTGGCAATCAGTCTGTGAGTCTTTTTTAACAGTGATGAGAGAGTTTGAGGGGAGAACAAGGAACTAAAACTGCCTGCAGCCAGACCGTTTTTTCTTTCTTTTAATTGTTCACATGTGCGCGCGGTGAACGAATCATCCATGAGTGGACTGGAGATGTCCAGACTTTTTAACTGGATATCTCTGGCAATCAGTCTGTGAGCAGGACTTTTATGGATTTTATTTAAAAACATTTATGAGAGAAAAAGCTGCTGCTGCCTCACAGTGCGTCTCTTCACCAGAGAGCTCCACACAGAGAAGGAGCTGCAGCTTTGGGAACAATGGAACACAGCAGGAATCATAAATTGGCGTTGGGTAACGTTGTATTGTGAGTATGTGGCTTCCAGTCATGCTGAGTACCGTCCTGTTGCTCTGACTTGCTCTGAAACCACTTAATTTTGCATCAAGCAGAGGATGCAAAAAAAATTAAACATGTTTAATTTTTGTTTGCACCCCTCGCGCTGTTGTGGTGCTGTTGTGGTGCTGTTGTGGTGCCGAGCTGCATCGTCTCGGCACTAGGTCATAACGACGCACGACGCAACTGGGAGCAGCCCCCGTGGGAAAGGGGCTTAACTGCTTTTTTTTTTTTTGAAAGACAAAATCATTTCCTTCTGAGTGAGCTTTGTTGTGTATATTGCTGGCATATACAGAGTTCCCAGTAAAGGGAGAAAACTGGTTGTGTGTGTGATCGAGGGGAGGTGATGGTCTACTGGTTAAAGCATTGGGCTTGAGACCAGAGGATCCTTGGTTCAAATCCCAGCCTGACCAGAAAATCACTAAGGGCCCTTGGACAAGGTCTTTAATCCCCTAGTTGCTCCCGGTCTGTAGTAGTTGCATGGCAGCAGCCTCACATCAGGGTGCATGTGAGGAATTGATATGTAAACTTTGAGAATCTGATGTAGATGGAAAAGCGATACATAAATGCAGTCCATTTACCATTTACGGCACATTCGGACTGGATTAAGAAAAAAATCATTAATGAAATCTGGTAATAATGATTTTAACCCTCCTCCCCAAATAAAATTAAGAAGAAACAGGGTCTTTATTGTCATTGTACAAAAATGAATACATACAACAAAATTCATTCATTTTCTATACCCACTTACTCCAATCAAGGGTCACTGGGAGGCTTGAGCCTATCCCAGCAGTCATAGGGTGTGATGTTGGGCACACCCTGGACAGGACACCAGACTATCACAGGGACACATATAAATGGACAAACACATTCCAACCTGGTCTCACGGCAAGTCGTGATACAGCAGGACAAAATATACATTAATCTATTGGTTTGTGATATTGTGACGAAAAGTGCCTCATTTTCATCATGGCAGCACAAATTCATTCTAATTCATTCCGTGATGGCTGCATGAAATTAAAAGTGAAGCAGGGGGGTCAGGAGTGGTTATGGTTAGGGTGGGGGGAAGGAGTAAGATTAGGTTATGGTTAAGGTTAGGGTTGGGGGTACGCGTTGGGTTAGGAATAGTGAGTTAAAAAAAAAAAAACCCTGTCACAAAAGTTTGACTCATTTCATCATGGGAGCATGAAAAAAAAAACGTGAGACTGGGCTGCACATTCACACCTGCACAGGCACCTATGACCAGAGGTCTCAAACTGATTCCAGAAAGAACATCCATGAACATCCATCCATTTTCTTCCGGAGTCGGGTCGCGGGGGCAGCAGCTCAAGCAAAGCCGCCCAGACCTCCCTATGAAGAATTATGAACAATTTAGTGTCATCAATTCACCAACCTGCATGTCCTTGGAAGTGGGAGGAAGCTGGACCACACTTAGGGAACCCACATGAACGCACAGAATGGACCAGGTGGGAAGCGATCCCATGACCTTCTTGCTGTGAGGCAACAGTGCTAACCACTAAGCCACCATGTGGCCCACAATGAAATTTGTTATCTAATGAAAGTTAGAGACAATCCAACCACTAGAAGCAGTGGGCACCCACAGTTTAGTGCCCAGAAACCAACTCCAGATGTTGAGATGCTGCTTTGGTCAAAGACATGGAAAGGATCAGACCATAAATAAGCATGCTTTTTATAGTGGGAGGAAACCGGAGTGTCCAGAGGAAACCCGCAGAGACAAGATGGTGTGTGTGTGTGCGTGTGTGTGTGTGTGTGTGGTGTGTGTGTGTGTGTCTGTGTGTGTGTGTGTGTGTGTGTGGGGGGGGGGGTATTGTTGCAAACTCCACGCAGAAACATCTCAGTGGGAACCAATCCCAGGACCACCATGCTGCAAAAACTGGCAGGAGGTGGGTCTTGAAACAAGAACTTTCTTTTCTGGAATCAAGTTCACTAATAACATGTCTGCCACACCTACACCAACTGATCCTAACAGGCTTTAGACACAGGTTTTGACCATATGCTGGATCTCAAAGAGCTCCCACATAGTCCCCACATATCCCAGTCCTCAGTGAATCATGATGGATGAATGGCTGAATGGATGGATCCCTCAGACTGCTTTTCTGCTCCAGCATTTGAGGTAGCAGCATAGTAAAGCCTCGGTCCCACCGAATAATGAAGGCTGAAGAAAGAGCCATGTATGGGTGTGGGGTGATTATTTGAAGAATGACCCACGTTTTCATCTATCACGTATCCACTATGAAGGTGCCACTATGTGCCTCTCTGTACCCCACATGTGCCGCGTAGCAGCCTCTAGTGAGCCACGACCGACCTGTCATTACAGCCTCGAATGGCTCGCATCAGCCACACTAAGCCACATAGTGCCATGATAGCGCCATTATAACGCCATGTTGGCGCACGTTTAGGAATGAGTTTGGTCCAAACCTCCAGCCCTCCCACACCTGTTCCCTTTAAAGTGTGGGTTTTCAATTCACAGATTCACAGCAGCATTTAAAGATGTCCCTTCTTTTTTCTTTTTTTTAAACGCAGTCCAAAAATAGACACTCCATCACAGTTTCCGCAGTTGTGCGCTGTGCGCCAGGCTGCTGTCCACCTGTAATACACCAGACCAGCTAGACCCGAACCACGGGTTCCTGGAGAGCCGCCTCTGTGCTCCTCGCTGGCTTCACGGCTCTCTGGCTTTTTTATTTTTTTTGCGGCTTTAAACAGACAAAACTTTACAGATAAACAGCCACCTCTCTGCTCTTTCTGGCTTCCGTTCCATCTGTGGCTTGCTGGCTTTATTTTTTCCCTGGCTTTAAGCACAATCATTTTTACAACGTGATTCCACTTCTGACTTTGTGTTCATCTGTTTATTTCTGCAAAAGCGCTCTTTTGCGTACGGTGCCGTTCTGCATACAGAATGAGGTGGCCGTTTTATTATCTACACCTGTGGATCATTTTCAATATATATATTTCTTTATTTCTTCCGCAGCTTACAAGTCACCATGATACAACTTTTAACTTTGTGTTATGTCTTCAAAATCGGTCTTTTGCGCGCTCTCCACCTGTGTTGCCGCACAGCTCGTGCTCTTAGCTGCTCCACTGGAGTTATTATCTTCCATGGCTTTAAACACACATCCACTTTCACACAGTCACCCAAATTTTAACTTTCTGTTCGTCCAATATTGACTGAAATATCACTCTTTTGTGTGCTGGCGTTCTGCCTAAATTCTCGTTTGAAGCATGATGATGAGTCACTGCCTCACTGCGCGCACACAGCGGAGCTCATGTGATACATTAATTCCAGAAGTGATTACAGGTATTTTCGGCATCCAAGGTTTGACAGAAAATGATTAATCCGCTACAAAATAATTATTTTATATAGAGTCCAGCGCACAGAGCAGGTGGAATTTGGTGCACAAAGGAGGAGACCCACTCCTGCGAAGGTGCCAGGCGCACGGATAATGGACTTTTTGCAGACTCGTAAGCACCACGCAAATGCCTCTAAGCCGTCGCAGTAACTCAAACAGAAACTGTGCCACGCTGTTGTTGCTAAATGTTGAACATCTTGAAATTAGCGCCACACTCAGAGAGGAGCCTCGTTAACTCAAGATAATGCCTCTAAGAGCCACTCTGAGCCACTATAATGCCACGATAGCTCACGAAACAAAAAAAACAGGATGCGTGGCTCCTTCTTCACTCCTTCTTCACTCGGTGGGACCGAGGCTTAAGAAATGTCAAAAGCTGAAGAATGGACTGAATGAGAATAAACACCTTGTAGTATAAAATGACTAAATCATCACTTTCACAATCATCTTTCTTTCTGACTCATTTGGACTGTGAGATTTTGACAGTCTTACAAGTTTATTACAAGCCACACTGTATAACATGGAATTAGGTAATTAATCCTTCATTATTGGTTCAGACAGCAGGGAGAGGGTTTTTTTAAGTTTTACCACACTCACGCTGACCTATGATAAACTATCATCTTGTCCAGGGTGTATGCCACCTCTTGCCCTGTGACTGCAGGAATAGGTTATTGCGCCCTCAGGGCCCCTTAATTACAGTAAGCAGGTATAACGAATGAATGACTGAAACTGAAAATGGCAAGAAAATTCTGTAACTGTTTGGATTTATTATACAGCCATGTTCAATCTTCATGGGCTGTAATCACTTTTCCTCTATGATGTCTTCTTGCTGTGACACATCTTCTTCCAAATCACTATTCACTATTATACTATTTGCTTTCTTCATCTTGGAAGATCAGAAATGGCCTCCTGGACAGTAAAACCCTCTCACACAGATGGTGTGTTTGTGATGTTTACATTCCCACGCACGACTCACCATCATCTGCCACAAACACAGTTGCAGGGAATGATGAGTGTTTTTAAAACGCATCACGCAGTCACCCCTTACATGCCACGCACATGTCCTCTGTGTGAGAGACTGAAAAGCACCAGGTTGTTCATAAACTCCAAATCCTTGAAAAATGGGAAGAAAACAAAGTTGAAAACAAATTGGCTAGAAATCAGAAGACGAGTCTAACACATTAAATGCCAGTGAACACCACACACACACACACACTGCACAGTCGTCACACTGCGCACATGCAAGCACTCACCAGTATTGGCAGCAACTATATCTATGGATTCAGATCAGTTACAAAACCCCACTCGTGTAAAAAAATTCATTCATGCGTAGATATTAACTGCGTATGCCCAAATTATGTTTGCGCGCATGCGCAAAGGTGCTACGCGCGAGGACTAGCGCTCCCCCCCCCGCCCGCTCGAACTTGATTTCTGCTCGCGCGCAGAGAATTCCTGCTCTTTCGCTTAAAACTTATGGCAATATGGGGGAGGGACTGTTTGCAAAGGGGACTCGCACACAAAATAACAAACTCAAACAGAGTTATTTCAGAAATGTATTTACTTAAAGCAGCCTTACCCAGAAGGGTGCAAGAAAGAAAAGAAAAGAAAAGAAAGGTGCAAACGTTTCAGTCCCCCTGGACTTTCCTCAGTGCAAACCGGGTGTGACATTGGAGCCATCTTTTACAGAGTTCATCAGGTGTCATGAATTAATGGCCAATCAGCCACATACCAATCACAGACTAAGACCAGTTACAAAAAACCTATTATTAACAAACATTACAAAGCACAATAAATTACAAAAAAACAGGACATATCCAGCTCTTCATTCATTCCATTTGCCATCAGCAAAATGCCTAGCCACTGCAGATTTGGGGTCTTCTCTGCGGATGGCGCTCTTGTGTTTGGCTCTCAAACACAAGAGCGCTGTGTTTGAGAGCCTTAGTTATGCTGCTATAGACGTAGACTGCTGGGGGGTTCCCATGATGCACTGTTTCTTTCTCTTTTTGCTCTGTATGCACCACTCTGCATTTAATCATTAGTGATGATCTCTGCTCTCCTCCACAGCATGTCTTTTTCCTGGTTCTCTCCCTCAGCCCCAACCAGTCCCAGCAGAAGACTGCCCCTCCCTGAGCCTGGTTCTGCTGGAGGTTTCTTCCTGTTAAAAGGGAGTTTTTCCTTCCCACTGTAGCCAAGTGCTTGCTCACAGGGGGTCGTTTTGACCGTTGGGGTTTTACATAATTATTGTATGGCCTTGCCTTACAATATAAAGCGCCTTGGGGCAACTGTTTGTTGTGATTTGGCGCTATATAAAAAAATTGATTGATTGATTGATTGTGTTCATTAATCCTACATTGCAATTGTCTGGTGGTTTTACCAATCTCCAGCACTTTTCCCTCAGAGTCTGATGAAGATTTTTTAGACAAGGCACCAACCCAAAAAGGCCCAACAGCTAGATCCAGACGCGGAAGAAGAGGAGGAGGGGTAGCAGAGGCCAGAAGTGGACTCAGGAACCGCAGCAAGCATACGCCAACCTAGTCTTCAATCCTGTCAGATCAGCAACTGTCTGAAGATGAGCTTACCATCCTTAACAAGGGACTGTCATTTGTACCCACACCTAAACTCAACCCTTTCCAAGTAAAGGTAGACCTCTTTAAATTTTTTTGTTCCATCAAGTTGAAATACGAGGTCTATAAGGTGGTCTACCACCTTATTATTTTTTTCAAAAACAATATGGATTTGAATCACATGTGATTACATCAGACATGCTTGAACCCTCGTGGGCATGCGAGAGTTTTTTCACGCCTGTCGGTTACGTCATTCGCCTGTGGGCACTCTTTGAGTGAGGAGTCGCCCACCCTCTTGTCGATTTTTTTCATTGTTTAGGAATGACTCAGTGACTGCTGCTTTGTTTGATCAAAATTTTTTCAAAACTGTAAGGCACAACTGAGTGGACACCATTCGATAAATTCAGCTGGTTTTCAGTAAAAATTTTAACGGCTGATGAGAGATTTTGGTCTGGTAGTGTCGCCGTAAGGACGGCCCACGGTGCCTGACGGCGATCTGCGCTTCGAGGCGGCAGCGTCTCGCTGTTTCAAGTTGAAAACTTCCACATTTCAGGCTCTGTTGACCCAGGAAGTCGTCAGAGAACAGAGAACTTTCAGAAGAAGTCGGCATGAGGAGTTTATTCGGACATTCCATTGTTAACGGACATTTTGTAATGAAAGAACGTGCGGGCAGAGTCGCATGTCGGGCCGTACCCGACCGCGGGGGGTCGCGACAGGAAAAACACCTTAAGGGAAACCTTAACGGGCAAGTTGGAACATGCCCAAGCTGTTAAACAATTTCTCAGTTACTCACTTGTTGAAAGCCATCAAAAGCCGCCTGAATTTTACAAATGGTTTTCAACACGGAGGTGTTTTTCCTGTCGCGGCACACACAGATTCGTCGAGTCGTCACGGAAACGACTCGCCGAATTTTGCGCGCACGTCTTTCATTACAAAATGTCCTTAAACAGTGGAATGTCCGCATAAAGTCCTCATGCCGGCCTCTTCTGAATCTTCTCTGTTCTCTCACGATGTCCTGGGTGAATTAAGCCTTAAATTAGGATGTTTTCAGGTCGAAACAGGCTGACGACAGCACCTGGAAGCGCTGCGCGACGTCCCGCTCTGTGGGAAGTCCTTACACCGACAGAAACACCCCATAATCTCTCATCAGCCGTTAAACTTTTCACCGAAAACCCAGCTTAATTTCTCGAATAGTGTCCACTCGGATATTCCTCACAGGTCCAGAAAAAGTTTGGATAAAGCAACGCGCGCCGTCTCGAGCAGCGTGTGAAACAAAGGAATTCAGCCGAGAGGGCGGGACCACATCTCACTCAAGGCCTGCCCACAGGGAAATGATGTCACCGACGCATGAAAAAACTCACGCATGCGCACGAGGGTTCAAGCATGATTGGTGTAATCGCACGTCATTCAAATCCATATAGTTAAAAAAAAATAAAAGTGTCGGTTTCTTATCTAATAGACCTCGTATTTCACAAGGGGAGAACTAACTTGCCATTGACTGTTGAGAGTGCTGGTAATGAAGAATATGTACATGTACCATTTAAACATAAGAGCACTTTTTGTCCAGCAGTGAACTCTGCAAGTTTTGAAATCTTTTGTAAGCTGGTTGAGAAAAATGTGGAAGAACTTTTTCAGTCACCTACACACCACTTTAAATCCAGTTGTTCTGTGGGTGAACGCACTGTCCATCCTGTCCAAAAACAACAATGTCATTTTGAAACCAGCTGACAAAGGTGGTGGTATAGTTATGATGGGCAGTAAAATGTATGATGATGAAATCAAAAGACAGTTGTCTGATTGTAAAGTTTATCGGAAGTTGCCATGTGATCCCACACTATCTGTTAAAAGGGATATTGACCAGTTTTTGAAACAGGCGTTGTCATTCGGTTATGTGAGTCAGGCAGAGTACAAATATCTTATTATTGATTTTCCCACCAAACCTGTGATATATGGTTTACCTAAGGTACACAAGGCTTTTGAAGGTTTTCCTAAATGCCGGCCTATTATTGCAAGTATTGGCTCCTTGACTGAACCTCTGTCCAACTTCGTAGATTACCATATACGACCATTAATTGAAAAGCTTCCCTCATACTTGAAAGATACTGGTGATTTCGTTATCCAACTTACTGAGGTTGCATGCCCTAATGTTGAGATTATTCTGGCCACAATGGATGTGGTCAGTCTTTATACAAACATTCCACATTCATCTGGCTTACTTGCCCTCAGGTGGTTTCTTAACACCAGACCAGTAGATACCCCCCCAACTGATTTTTGGTTGACATGTATGAAATTGTTCTAACAAAGAATTATTCCTTTATGGGATGGAATTCTTCCTTCAGACACATGGGACAGCAATGGGCGACGTTTGCAGCTGATTATGCTAAATTATTTATGGGTTGGTTTGAACATCAATATGTACATAACAACAATCCCTTTCATCTTCCATTTTCCATTGTATTCTGGAAAAAGATTTATTGATGATTTTTTTTTTTATTTGGAAAGGCCCTCTTCTGGACCTCCAAAATTTTGTAAAATATCTGAACAGCTGTGTTGAATCAATTGAATTTATTATCGAGTATGATCATCATCAAGTGAACTTTCTAGATACAAGAGTAATGTTTAATGGGGTGGACATTTACACTTGTCTTTTCACAAAACCCACTGACAGAAACAGTCTGCTACATTACTCAAGTCACCATCCTACTCCCCTTAAACAAGGACTGCCCTACAGCCAGTTCCTTAGAATACGGCGCATCTGTAAAAGGGACAAGGACTTTCAGGTGGAGGCCCACAAGCTCTTCCAAAAATTCATTGAAAGAGGATATCCTAGAAAGACTCTGGATGAGGCGTTTGCACGAGTCAATGAGCAAAATAGAAATGACCTTCTGTACAATACCAACACAAAAAAAACTGAAAACCTTTTCTTGTGTGTTTAATACCACCTATTCACCACTTGGCCATGCTATTTGCGATGTGGTTAAAAAACATTGGCATATTCTGTCTGCTGATGACATTGGGAAAGACATTTTTAATACACTGCCACTCTTCTCCTTTTCCAGGGCAAAAAACATCCGGGATTGTCTTGTTTATGCAGACACTTATAGAGGGGCCAGCCGTACGGAATGTTTGGACAATGCCACAGGTTTTTTCCCATGTCGCAATTGTGCTGCCTGCTCTAACACTAAAAAAGTTAATGTGTTTTTTAGCTTTGTTACAAAAAAGGAATCTAGGATCAGAAAATTCATTACATGTAGATCAACTAATGTTGTTTACATTTTGGTGTGCACTAAATGTGGTATTTAATATGTTGGTAAAACCAGCAGACAATTGTGATGTAGGATTGATGAACACAAGAGCGCCATCCGCAGAGAAGACCCCAAATCTGCAGTGGCTAGGCATTTTGCTGATGGCAGTCATTCAATTACAGATTTGGACTTTGTGGCATTGACTGCTTACTCCACGACGAGGTGGTAGCATTGATAAATGTTTACTCCAATGTGAATGTAGATATATTACTATTTGAAAACTCTGTATCCAATGGAATGAATGAAGAGCTGGATATGTCCTGTTTTTGTAATTTATTGTGCTTTGTATGTTTGTTAATAATAGTTTTTTTGTAACTGGTCTTAGTCTGTGATTGGTATGTGGCTGATTGGCCATTAATTCATGACACCTGATGAACTCTGTAAAAGATGGTTCCAATGTCACAACCCGGTTTGCACTGAGGAAAGTCCAGGGAGACTGAAACGTTCTTTTCTTTTCTTTTCTTTCTTGCACCCTTCTGGGTAAGGCTCCTTTAAGTAAAAACATTTCTGAAATACTCTGAGTTTGTTATTTTTTCTGCGAGTCCCCCTTGCAACAGTCTATGCTTAACTTGACTACTGCACCAGAACCAAGGGACTTGTGTAAAGAGCGCAACTCATTTTTTGCTCATTTTACTATGGGGGAGGGAACCAGGTCGGCCCTGGCTCTGCTGTGATTGGCCGTCTCTGGAGAGCGAGGTTTGATTGACAGCCCTCCTCTGATGTGGAAGTCAGTCGGAGACAATGGCATTAAGCGATTATCACCTCGTTTCTGCTTAAAACTTCACTACAGTCATCATCTCTCTCTGCAGCTTCTGTACAACAATCATTTCCACATAAATTCAATGTTATTTCATAACAAATTACAGAAAGTCCTAATTACCTCCTGACACTGGCGCGTCTGCAGACTGACCTCTGTGCACCCAAACCGATCAAAGGGAATAACGTTATTATTAACCATCAGATGACAAATTAATACTTCTTAAATCATATGCAATGAGGCCACCACCTCCCTGAAGAAGACAATGGCATCTCCTTTAAAAAAAAATAAAAATAAAATAAATAAAAATGTATTTATTTATGAATCAAATCCAAACAAAACAGGTCCTGTACAAAATCCTGAAATGCTGCATGCATGAAAATACAAATACAAGAAAACAAGGGGCTTATTGAATATTATTTACAAATACTAAAAGAAAAGAAAATATAGGGCAACCAAACATTTATAAATCAAATTTGTCAATAAAAGAAATTATTTTTAAAACATTATTGGATTCAATCAATAAGCCCTTTGTGCATGTGCGCAGAGATAATTTGCTCACGCAGAGTGATTATTTGCACGTGTGCAGTTAATATCTGCACGTGAATGCATTTTTTTTACACGACTGGGGTTTTGTCACTGATCCACACCAATGGCTGACACAAATACACCCCACACAGGCCTTCTGTGTGAGAGCCACATAATTCTTGCTGCCATACCTCAGTCACTGAAATGGCAGTTCAGGAACCTTTATAATTTTATTTTTGTTGTACAGTCTTTTACACAAGGCCTCAAATTACCTTATAAATCTTGAGCTCTTGTCCAGAGCACTGGGAGATGGGCACTACCGTTGGCGACATCAGAATCAGAATCAGAATTCTTTATTTGTCATTGTTCCTCAAGGGCTCAACGAAATTCAAAAGCAGCTCTGAGAAAAAAACAGTACAACAAATAATGCATATAAAAGTTATAAAAAGACATAAAAAATGTGAAGTTATAAAAAGACTATTACAGTAGGGTTGAGGCGTTCAGGGCAACAACAGCTCTTGGAAAGAAGCTGTTTTTCAATCTGTTTGTTTTTACTCCTTATTGTTCTAAAACGCCTCCCAGAAGGTAAGAGTTCAAATAGATAGTGACCGGGGTGTGAGGAGTCCCTGACAATGCTGCAGGCTCTCCTGAGACAGCGGGTATGGTGAATCTCCTCCAGAGATGGGAGAGTGCAGCCAATCAGTCTCTTCTGCGGTGTTAATGACCGCTGAAGCTGCTTCCTCTCTACTGCAGTGCAGCTGGAGAACCACAGCGAGATACCGCAGCTCAGCACAGACTCCACAGAGCAGCGATAGAAGGACAGCAGAAGCTCAGATCTCAAATTATTCTTCCTGAGAGTCCTCAGGAAGTAGAGTCTCTGCTGCGCCTTCTTCAGGATTGCTGTGGAGTTAATAGGTCCACGTCAGATCCTCGCTGATGTAGGTGCCCAGGAACCTGAAGTCTTGACCAGACATGACCAGGTGCTGAAGGTTATTGCAGAGGTCATCCAGCACGGGATCTCTAGCAGCAGGCAACAGCAACCAGCAGGGTATTCTATCACCTTTGTAAAGGCTGCAGAGAAACCACAGTAGAGCCTAAGGACCAACAGGAGGGCTGCTGGCAACAGCGCGAGACTGTCAGCTGAAGGTTGACCTCGGGAGACAGCTTAAATTCCCGGAAAACATTGCAGTGACCACACTCAGGCTGGACATAGTCTTGGTGTCAGAAACAACAAGGCAAGTGGTCCTGCTGGAGTTGACTGTTCCCTGGGAAGACCGGATGGAGGAGGTCTTTGAGAGGAAGAGGGCCATGTATGAGGAGTTGGCAAGCAAATGCCGAAGCAGGGGATGAGAGGACCCATGCAACCCCATTGAGGTCAGCTGCAGAGGATTCGTTGGCCAGTCACTCATCAGAGCACTCAAGATGTTCGGAGTGAAAGGACTGCATTGCAGAAGAGCCATTAAAAACATCACTGACGCGGCAGAAAAGGCATCAAGATTGCTGTGGATCAGGGGTGATCTGTGGACCGTTAAGCTACTTAGACACAAGCTAAGCCTGATCACTCCCGGCTGGGTCGCCTGGGCAAGGGTGTATGATGTTTGAGAGACCTGAAACACCCAATGACCCAGGGTACATCACTGAAGATGTGTCTGAGTTGCACCAAAAGTGTTTGTGAAAACCAAAACTATAAAGTGTCAAAACAGTTGTTTATTATAGTTTGCTGTGTGTTTTGAATAAATGTGTGGAATTTTTTTTTTTGCTTTATATTTTCCTTGCCTATTTTTGATTGTAAACCTTTATTACACTTATAAAGCACAACAAAAAACTATATATTCTGAAAGCGCAGGTTGTCCTGAAAAAAAAGAGACTAATGTTGTGAAGTGTAGTGACACGGACCCACAACAGGGGGCGGTAATGAGCAGACAATGGAATAAAGCCAAAAGTAACAATTTAATGTTGTGAATTGCACAACGGACTACAGACAATTGCAGTTGAGGAGTACAGTCAATCATACCACAAGGTGACATGTGGGCAGGCTCGAGGATAGAAGACGTCTGTCCAGAGAAGAGCCAGATCCCACACCGGCTTCCACCGCCAACGGATCTGAAGAACACCGGACCTGCCAAGTCTTGGGTCCCAGGTGGCCACCGTCTCCAGCTGTCAGACCTGGTACTGCTGGCAGAAACAGAAACAGTAATGGTGGGTGCGTGGATACACACCCGTAATCTCTCCGTACTCAGTTCCTCCGGGAGGGAGAACCTCCACCTCCAGAAACAGAATCACCTGTGCAGCTCCTGTCAGTCACTTCCCTGGAAGGAGTGAGAGGCGAAGACGTCGCACTCACACTATCCGCCAATCCAGTTTCAGACTGTAGCCACAGGAAACGGCTGCACACAGAACAATGTTTAATCACTGAAATTACAGCAGAGAAGGTTACCTAAGTGGTAGCTGATTTCTCGGCGAGGAGTGGAGTTGCAGGTCCGGCCTTTGTAGTGATGGTGATGAGTGACAGCTGGTGCTGATAAGTGACAGCTGTCACTCCAGCGGCTCCGGCGCCCTCTCATGCTTGGAGCCCGCACTCAAGCAGGGGCGCCATCTGGTGGTGGTGGGCCAGCAGTACCTCCTCTTCAGCGGCCCACACAACAGAACCCCCCCCCCTCAACGGGCGCCTCCTGGCGCCCAACCAGGCATGTCCGGGTGCCGGGTGTAGAAGTTGGCCAGGAGGGCCGGGTCCAGGATGAAGCTCCTCTTCACCCAGGAGCGCTCTTCGGGTCCATAACCCTCCTAGTCCACCAGATAATGGAAACCCCGACCCTTTCGACGGACGTCCAGGAGCCGGCATACTGTCCACGCGGGCTCCCCGTCGATGATCCGGGCAGGAGGCGGCGCCGGTCCAGGGGCACACAGTGGTGAGGCATGGCAGGGTTGAGTCTGGACACATGAAAAACGGGGTCTATCCGCAGTGAAGCTGGTAGCTTCAGCTTCACTGCGGCCGGACTGAGGGACTTTGAGTATTGGTGAATGGTCCTATGTACCTGTCCTTTAGTTTCTGGGATTCCACCTGCAGGGGGATGTCCTTCATGGATAGCCAAACCTCCTGCCCGGGCTGGTATGCAGGGGCCGGGGAACGCCGGCAGTCTGCATGGGCCTTAGCCCTCGTCCGGGGCTCTGAGCAGGGCAGAGCGGGCGGTACGCCACACCCGACGGCACTTCCTTAGATGGGCCTGGACCGAGGGCAACCCGACCTCTCCCTCCACAAGCGGAAACAATGGGGGCTGGTACCCCAAACATACTTCAAATGGGGAGAGGCCGGTGGCAGATGAAACTTGGCTATTATGATCGTACTCGATCCAGGCCAAATGGTCACTCCAGGCCATCGGGGTGTGCAGAGGTCACGCAGCGGAGGGCCTGCTCCAATTCCTGGTTCGCCCGCTCTGCCTGTCCGTTCGTCTGGGGGTGGTACCTGGACGAGGAGACTTACAGTGGCCCCCAGTTCCCTGCAGAAACTCCTCCAGACCTGGGAGGAGAACTGAGGACCACGGTCCTGAGACAATGTCTGATGGAATCCCATGCAGACGCACGATGTGGTGGACCAGGAGGTCTGCAGTCTCCTGGGCCGTCGGAGCTCGGGAGGGCCACGAAGTGGGCTGCCTTGGAGAACCGGTCCACTATCGTGAGGATGGTAGTCATGCCCTGGGACGGCGGGAGGCCCGTGACAAAGTCCAGGCCGATGTGAGACCAGGGGCGATGAGGCACGGGCATAGGCTGGAGTAGGCCTTGGATCCTGTGATGGTCGCTTGCCCCTGGCGCAGGTGGTGCAGGCCTGGACGTCGACTTCCAGAGACGCCCACCAGAGCGCTGCTGGACCACTGCCATGGTTCTTCGCACGCCTGGGTGGCAGGAGAGTTTAGAAACCATGACAGAAGTCAAGGACTGCAGCCCTGGCTTCCGGTTGGGACGTACATCTTGTTCGTGGGTCCAGTCCCTGGGTCCGGGTTCCATGTCAGGGCCTCCCGGACGGTCTTCTCACGTCCCAGGTAAGGGTGGCCACGACAGTGGACTCGTGGATGATGGTTTCTGTTGGGTCTGACAGCTCGGCCCTGACTTCCTCCTCGTGCACCCGGGACAGGGTGTCAGACCGTTGGTTCTTCGCCCAGTGCGGTATGGTGATCTGAAAGTCAAAACGCCCGAAGAACAGTGAACCAGTGGGCCTTGCCTGGGATTCAGACGCTTTGGCGGTCCGGATGTACTCCAGGTTCCGATGGTCCGTGAAAACCGTGAATCGTACCGATGCTCCCTCCAACAGGGTTCCTCCACTCCTCAAGAGCCTCCCTTCCCACAAGAAGTTCCCGATTGCCGACGTCATAGTTCCTTTCAGCCGGGGTCAACCTGCGGGAAAAGTAGGCACATGGATGGAGGACCTTGTCGGACTCCCCGCTCTGGGATAGCACGGCTTCCTATCCCTGAGTCAGAGGCGTCCACTTCAAGTATAAACTGGCGATTGGGATCGGGCTGCAACAGAACGGGTGCAGTCGAGAACCGGCGTTTCAACCTCCCTAAACGCGGCTTCGCACCGATCCGACCAGGTGAAGGGGACTTTTGTGGCGGTCAGGGCTGTCAGGGGGCTAACTACCTGACTGTAGCCCTTGATGAACCTCCAGTAGAAATTTGCAAAAACCGAGGAACTGTTGCAATTTCCTACGGTTTGGTGGTGGGGGCCAATCTCTCACCGCCGCAACCTTGGCCGGATCAGGGGCGACGGAGTTGGAGGAGATTATGAACCCCAGGAAGGACAAGAAGTGCGGTGGAACTCGCACTTCTCACCCTTCACAAACAGCTCGTTCTCCAACAACCGCTGCAGGACCTGACGTACATGCTTGACATGGGTCTCAGGATCCGGAGAAAAGATGAGTATATCGTCCAGATATACGAAGACAAACCGATGCAGGAAGTCCCGCAAGACGTCATTAACCAACGCTTGGAACGTCGCAGGGCGCATTGGTGAGGCCGAATGGCATGACCAAGTACTCAAAGTGACCCAACGGGGTGTTAAATGCCCTCTTCCACTCGTCTCCCTCCCGGATCCGAACCAGGTGATAAGCATTCCTAAGATCCAATTTGTGAAAATTTGGGCTCCATGCAAGGGCGTGAACACTGAATCCAACAGAGGGTAACGGGTATCGGTTTGCGAACCGTGATCTCGTTCAGCCCTCTGTAATCAATGCATGGACGGAGTCTGCCGTCCTTCTTGCCCACAAAAAAGAACCCAGCACCCATCGGGGAGGTGGAGTTCCAGATCAACCCGGCAGCTAACGAGTCCCGGATGTAGGTCTCCATTGATTCACGTTCCTGACGTGAGAGGTTGTACAGCCTGCTGGACGGGTACTCAGCGCCCGGTATCAAATCAATGGCACAATCGTACGGATGGTGCGGGGGCAGCGTGAGTGCCAGATCCTTGCTGAAGACGTCAGCAAGGTCATGGTACTCGGCTGGCACCGCCGCCAGATTGGGGGGGACTAAAACCTCCTCCTTAGCCGTCACCACCGGGTGGAACCGAGGATCCTAAACACTCCTGGTGGCAGGTTTCGCTCTACTGCGTCACAACCCCAGACGGCCAATCAATCCGGGGATTGTGCTGTAACACCCATGGAAAACCCAAAATCACTCGGGAGGTAGAAAGTGTTACATAAAACACAATCTCCTCCCTGTGATTTCCAGACGCAACCATTGTCACTGGCTGTGTCTGATGTGTGATTAGTGGAAGAAGGTGCCATCTAGTGCCCGTACCGACAATGGTGACGGTAAGGCCACTAGAGGGAGCCCAACCTCCTTTGCCCATCAGCTATCCAGCAGATTCCCCTCTGACCCTGTGTCCACCAGTGCTGGGGCGTGAAGGGTTAGATCCCCACTCAGGATCGTAACTGGGATGCATGCAGATCGTCGGGGTTTCCCCGTGTGAGTATTATGACCCACCCTTAGCCCAGTCTCTAAGGACGTGTGCTGCTGTTTTGACCATTTGGGGCAGTTTTTCTGCGTGTGCTCGGTTGAGCTGCAGAGAAAACACTCCCCATGGACCAGCCTCCTTTGTCTCTGATCTGATCTTATTTTGGTCCTGCTCGTTTCTCTAACAACGGCAACAGGGGGAGCTGTCGTCACGTGGAGTACCCTGGCTGTGGAGCGTGGGGAAGACGGCTCCCCTTCGGACCTGGGAGGAAGAGGGACGGCTTGTGCCTGACCACGCCCCTCGTCTCGTTCCCGTCTGTGTTCTGTTAATCGGTTGTCTAACCGTATAACCAGATCGATAAGCCTGTCTAAAATCCCACGGCTCATCCTTAGCCACCAGGTGCTCCTTAAGGACCAGAGACAGTCCGTTTACAAAGGCGGCGCGGAGCGCAACAGCATTCCAGCCGGCCCGCGCTGCCGCGATGCGGAAGTCGACTGCATACTTAGCTGCTCTCCGGCACCCCTGTCTTATCGACAGCAGCATGCTTGACGTGGTCTCGCCTCTATGAAAGTGGTCGAACACCTGTCTGAACTCCCTCACAAAACCCAGTATATGTTGTTAGGAGCCATGAATTCTGCTCCCAGAGCGCCTTAGCCCAGGCGCGTGCCTCTCCTCGAAGCAAATTATTACGTAAGCCACCCGGCTGGCGTCTGGCTCGTACATGACGGGACGCTGTGAAAAGACGAGCGAGCACTGCATTAAGAAGTCCCCGCACGTCTCGACACAGCCACCGTACGGCTCCGGAGGGCTTATGTAAGCTTCAGGGGATGGTGGGGGGGGGGGTCGTTGAACGACTAGCGGAATGTCTGTTTCAGGCCTCCGGTCAGCAGGAGGAGGTGCTGCAGCAGCGCCCTGAGCATGCGCTTCCACCTGGGCGGTGAGAGCCTCCATCCTCCAATTGAGAATAACATTCTGCTCAGTGACTAAGTCCAACCGAGCAGTGAAAGTGGTTAAGATTTGCTGCAGCTCACCTAACACACCTCCTGCTGACGCCTGTTCACCTCGCTCTTCCATTGGCTGTTCAAGCGATGGTTGACGCCCCTCGGGATCCATGACGCTGGCCGAGAAATCCTGTTGTGACAGTGTAGTGACACGGACCAACAACCGGGGGCTGTAATGAAAGGACAATGGATAAAGCCAAAAGTACAATTTAATGTTGTGAATTGCACAACGGAATACAGACAATTGCAGTAGAGGAGTACAGTCAATCATACACAAGGTGACGTGTGGGCAGGCTCGAGGATAGAAGACGTCTGTCCAGAGAAGAGCCGGATCCCACACGGCTTCCACCACCAACGGATCTGAAGAACACCGGAGCCGCCAAGTCCTGGGTCCCAGGTGGCCACCGTCTCCAGCTGTCAGACCTGGTACTGCTGGCAGAAACAGAAACAGTTAATGGTGGGTGCGTAGATACACACCCAGTAATCTCTCCATACTCAGTTCCTCCGGGAGGGAGAACCTCCACCTCCAGAAACAGAATCACCCGTGCAGCTCCTGTCAGTCACTTCCCTGGAAGGAGTGAGAGGCGAAGACGTCGCACTCACACTATCCGCCAATCCAGTTTCAGACTGTAGCCACAGGAAACGGCCTGCACACAGAACAATGTTTAATCACTGAAAATTACAGCAGAGAAGGTTACCTAAGTGGTAGCTGATTTCTCGGCGAGGAGGTGGAGTTGCAGTCCGGCCTTTGTAGTGATGGTGATGAGTGACAGCTGGTGCTGATAAGTGACAGCTGTCACTCCAGCGGCTCCGATACCCTCTCGTGCTTGGAGCCCGCACTCCAAGCAGGATGCCATCTGGTGGTGGTGGGCCAGCAGTACCTCCTCTTCAGCGGCCCACACAACACATAAAACTTGATTGTGGGATGCAGGGAGAGCTGTTAACAGCAATAATAAAACATTATATGCCAGGCGAGTGACTGTCCAAAAAAATGCCCTCGGACCCCAGAGGGTTAACGTAAAAACATAGTGACGGCAGTAAGTTTAAAAACAACATGTTGGGGTTGTTTTGGTGACAGACAATAATTTGAATGAGTTAACTGACAGTGTTCATTCTTCTAACACACACACCACACACACACACACACAAAACAACAAATCCAGCATACCGTAAACATCTGGAGGCATTTGCAGTATTTGCTGGGTCATCTCTAGTTAAAGTAGAAGCGCTGTCGGATGAAGAGCTCAAGAAATTTTTGTTGTGTTATTTCACTGGACTGAGGAAGCAGACGACAGTCTGTACACAAACAATTTTGGGTTGGATTGTTTTTGAACTACCGGACTGTTTTTGAAAGATTCACAGAACAATTTTGGATTGGAATGGATTGCTATTTAAAATTTGTTGTTGGACTGTTTGGAACCTCTTGAAGACCAGTGACACACACCAAAATGTAAGTTCATTTTCTCTTGTTTATAAATTAATAAAATGTGAAATGACAAGGATCTATTTTACGTAGGTGTTATATAAAAAAATAATGAATGTTTTTTTTTTTTTTCATTTGTACAACGGAAAGAATATTTCATGTGGTGAAAGATGAAATGTTTCAATTTAATTTCATCTTTCACCACATGAAATATTCTTACCATTGTACTCCTAAACATTCATTATTTGAATAACATTGCAGGTGCTTGTGCTTGCAGGTGCAGATCTTGTGTCTGTGTCAAGGCACCCTATGATCTCTGTTCGTTATGTGTACCATATATGATCACTCCTATGCTGTTTACGTTCACAGTTTTGAGATTCCCATGACCCTTCAAACTCCAGCAGGTGCCTCTTCTTGCAGGAACCTGGGTAAATGGGGTGGAACAGAGGCAGTTCTTGTGACAGTTTCAGACCCAGCTTGAACTCCCCTCTTGAACCCCCTTGAACTCTGTTTCATAAAAAAATACATACAGACATGGCATGGCCCAGTCTCAGTTTCAAGATTTCCTAAAATAGGGCCATACTAAATACCAATGGAAGAAATGGAGCGAAATGGGGCGAAATGGGGACTGATAATCATGAAATGGAGGTAAAATGTAACAAAATGCAGCAGATTGAACCAGACTGACTCCAAGTAAGTACTTTTATTTAATGTTTGGCTTTTGGTTTTGTGAGATGCGCTCAGTACATGTAGTAGTGGCAGGTGCGCCATCTGGCGTTCAAGAGATGAAACTTCAGTCAATGGGTCAGTCTGCTCCATTTTGTAACGTTTAACCCGCATTTCGTTATCAGTCCCCATTTCTCCCCATTTCGCTAAAAAATTCAAAGTACGTAATTTAATCATATTTGGAGACACTCTGTTCCTTTCGCTATGTTTTACCCCCTGTTTTGTTGTTATCAGTCCCCATTTCACTCCATTTATCTTAAAAATAATTAAATAAAGTACTTAATCAAAATTGGAGTCAGTCTGGCTCAGTCTGCTCCATTTCATTACATTTTACCCCCATTTCGTGTTTATCAGGCTCCATTTCGCCCTATTCACCTCCATTTCGTATTTTAGTATAGGTGCCAAAAATCACAATTTTCCTTGTTTGACACACACTGGTGGATCTAAAATCTCTCTCAAATACAGGTCAAATTTGACCGGGAACAGCCTCATGCACCAAAATATATAGCACATGTACAAAATATACATTTTTAATATATTTTAATTTTTTAAATTTTGTTCACTTCAGTAAAAGTCATCAAATTTCATGCTGAAAAAAAAGAAGAAGGGTCAAATTTGATCCCAACAGTATGTACAGTATGGGTTAAAGTTGTGAATGTTCTCTATCAGGCAGTGGTCCTTACCTTTCAACGTAGTCACCTTCACTTTCCACTAGATTTTGCATCCTGTCTGTGAAAAAATAGGTTGTCTTCTCTCTGCACCATCAACCCATAGCTGCTTGCACCTCTGCATCATGAGTGCAACAATGTCCCTTCAAGCCTGTTTTAAGCTTGGTGAAAAAAGAAAACCTCAAAGGCAGGAGATCAGACTTTATGGCAGGTTGGTAAGGTTTGAACTGCTGCAATGCTTGTTATGCTGAAGAATTTGATGTTTTCCAGGATGTGTTCCAAAATTCTCTGAGGACTACGCCATCGCACCTGCAATTGACGCATGCATCTATGGCTTATTATGCAGTGCTCGCTGTTGGCTTAGTCATGTAGACTCATCATGATTGATGACATTGACACAAGTGTCACCATAGACAACACTCATTCACTGATGAATGTCTACTTTGAAGGCGATTCTGGCAGGTGAAAAACATTTGTTGTGATGATAGTCAATGATTAAAGGATTTTTCTTGTACCAGTTTCACTTCTATATTTTGCTTGTTATTGAAATCATTGCTTTGGAGGCAGAACCTTTCATATTTCTGTTATTTCATTAGTCGGGCCTGTCTTTGCATTTAATATCTTTTATTTAGTGTTTCCTATCACAATCATCGTTCTGTGTGCATTTATTCTGACATCTGTTCACTCCTTGTAAGTTTACTTCCAAGTATTGGAACTTCTGTGTTCATGTGCATCTAACTGTAATTATTATGTCATTAATCTGATGTCTTTTTAAGGACAGAAAGGACACTCACCGATCACCAGATTGTCTAGGTTATGTCCTGCTTTCTTGCATTTATTTCCCAGTGCCTCTCTCAATGGCTTTGGATGTTTGTTACTGACCTACTGTACAAATCTATCTGCCTGGTATGTTGTCTCTTTATGTTTCATCCACAGCTTGCATTTTTTAGATTAACTCTTCTGTTTGGCCACTGAAACACTGTTGCTATTCTGGACTGATTAACAGTGTTATGACCCCAAATTCTGTTTATCTCTAGTGTTTGTGATAATCCCCTGACTGCTACTAATAAACCAGTTTTCTTTTTTCTTTCTTTTTTTTTTTTTTTTTGTGGTTCTCTGGTCAAGAGCCATTAGTTGAGCCTTTGTTATGTAGACTTTTTATGATTATTGAATATATTTTTACACCCATTGATAAATTTAGGAGCTGACAAACCAATGACTGTATTTATTTCCTCTGGGAAATGTGTTGAGTTACATCAAATGGCTTTGTGTGTTACTGATGCATATTGCAATTCTCTGTATAAAATGACTCAACATGCAGTGACGGTCGCCCAACCTAAAGCCCTTGATGTTGCATATGTGGGAACTGGGTCTCTGCAGCATGCTGGCTGTACTGGCTGAGCAGAAATGGTAATCTGCAGTTGGGTGCTCATGTCACATGTCACATGGTACTTGAGTGTACACTGGGTTTATGAATGAATGTGTGAATTTTCTGGCATGATAGTTTTGTCATATTGTTTTTCCTCCCAGACACTCTCGCTTTGGTGTCAGTTTCACTATTCTCCAAAATCACCATACCCACAGACTTGAGCACAATTTAGTGGGGTATAGGGGGGACATGTCCCCCCCCCCCACCTTTTCAACCAGAAGGGACGAATATGGTATGTCCCCCACCTTCTGACATATGTGTGTACTTGAAACATGTTATGTCAGTCTTATGTGCAAAACCATGTCAGAATAGTATCTTTGGTTCTGCAAGTTTGTATTTTTTAGCAGCATTGACTTGTTTACAACACCTGTTTCTTGTTTGTCACATTCTGAATTTTCTGGGACTGCATTTGCCCAGATTTGAAACTAAAAATAGTTGCCTCTAGGGACTAGTGTCTACACATAAGTATCAATGGACCATATGCTAATTTACTAAATTCTGAAAGTTAGAAAAGGAAATCAGAAAAGCTATCTGGGACCTCAGAAAGCCCATCTGCAATTATTGCTTGATCTCCAAAATCAGTCTATGCAAGTGAAATTATGTTCAGTATGTTGTCATTAGTGCCACTTTGAAAATTAAATTCATAAGTAATTTATCCTAAACTTATGATCTGTTGTTTTTTCAAACTTATGCAAAAACAAATCTTGAGAAAAAAAAAATACAGTATGCGATAGTTAATAATTATTAAGAGCCTGTTCTTTCATATTATGAATACATTTTACCACATTGCAGTTGTTTTTTTAATGAAAACTCAACCTGTCATTCTTTTTGAGTTCTACACATGTGGTGATACATTATTTACACCAGGATGTTAATAAAAATCAATGTGGCTATTCTCAGAATAAAGTACTTATATCCACAATTTCAAATTGCATAAGTCAATGGTGTCCAGGGTTCCCATGATGCACTGTTTCTTTCTCTTTTTGCTCTGTATGCACCACTCTGCATTTAATCATTAGTGATTGATCTCTGCTCCCTCCAGCATGTCTTTTTCCTGGTTCTCTCCCTCAGCCCCAACCAGTCCCAGCAGAAGACTGCCCCTCCCTGAGCCTGGTTCTGCTGGAGGTTTTCCTGTTAAAAGGGAGTTTTTCCTTCCCACTGTAGCCAAGTGCTTGCTCACAGGGGTTGTTTTGACCGTTGGGGTTTTACATCATTATTGTATGGCCTTGCCTTACATTATAAAGCACCTTGGGGCAACTGTTTGTTGTGATTTGGCTCTATATAAAAAAAAAATTGATTGATTGATTGATTGATTGAGGAGTAACAATGAGACAACCTCCAAAACAGGAATGGTTTTACAGGTGGAAGCAGATGACATTTCCCCGCCTCATCTTTTCTGACTGATTTTTCACTAGTTTTGCATTTGGCTAGGGTCAGTGTCACTACCGGCAGCATCGTGCCTGGAATATACAGAGGCTGCACTAGTAGTCCAAGTCCTCCATGATGGCTCAATATGTGCCATCACCAGAAGATTTGGTGTCTCACAGCTCGGTCTCAAGAGCATGAAGGAGATTCCAAGAGACAGGCAGGTTCTCTAGGAGAGCTGGACAGGGCCATAGAATAGCAAATACCTATCAGCACAATAGGTATCTGCTCCTTTGTGCATGGAGGAACAGGATGAATAGTGCCAGAGCCCCACAAAATTACATCCAGCAGGCCATTGGTGTGAATGCCTCTGACTAAACAATCAGAAACTGACTTCATAAGGGTAGCTTGAGGGCCTGACATCCTGTTGTGGGCCCTGTGCTCACTGGCCAGAATTGGCAGGGGCACCACATCTCATCTGTGCTTTTCACAGATGAGAGGTGGTTCAATCTGAGCATGTGACAGAAGTGAAAGGGTCTGGAGATGTCGTGGAGAATGTATGCTGTCTGCATCGTCTTTCAGCATGAACGGTTTGGTGGTAGGTCAGTGATGGCCTGAGGGGCATATCCCTGGAAGGGTGAACAGACCTGTACAGGCTAGACAACAGCACCCTATTAGGTATCAGGATGAAATCCTTGGACCCATTGTCAGACCCTACACTGGCGCAGTGGGTCCTGGGTTCCTCCTGCTTCATGTTAATGCCTAGTATCATGGCCATAGTATGCAGGGAGTTCCTGGAGGATGAAGGATTAATACGACTGACTGGCTCCCATACTTGCTTGACAAAATCCAATAGAACACCTCTGGTACATTATGTTTCGGTCCATCGACGCCACCAGGCTGCACTTCAGACTGTCCAGGAGATGCTTTGTCCACGGCGTTCGCTTTGCGCCATGCGGCACTGCCGCGACGCGCGAAGCCTCTACTCCTCTTTCCATGACAAAAAACTCCTGTAACAGTGGAATGTGCCGTTTCATTCCAAACTGGATGCTGTGTTTTATCCGGGATGTCATCTGACTAGCACAGAATTGTGAAAAGACGTGGACATCAGCACCTTTATCGGCACATTGAGACAGACGTGCGGAGGAATTCCGCGCATCGCGGTGGTTCTGCATGGCGCAAAGCAACACCGTGATGAAGCCTCACAGGACATGTTCTGGCCATGTCCAGGCTCATCCACAATTTCTCGGATAATCACACGACTGAAAAACCACCGACAGCTGTCTGAAAGCCATCTCAAAGCCATCCTGTGAGACCAAACGGAGGTGGTTTTGTCTCGCTCCATCAGCGAATCCGTCGTGACGCGCGAATCCGTCGTGACGCGCGAAGCCTCCGTGCGGCTTTTCATGACAAAATCTATTGTTAAAAGTGAAATCTGCCGGAAAATGGTTGATGTCCAGCTCTTGTGATAGCCAGAGAAATTGCACACGATGGTCACGGATCCATACAGCCATCCGTTTAGAAATGAAATGGTCGTTCAGCCTGTCGATCGCGGCTTGGAGCGCGGCGTGCCATCAGCCGCTGTGATCCTTAAAGCGATAGTAACATTCCTTAATCTCTCTGAAGCCCATAAAATTTTCACCGAAAACCATCTGAATTTCTCGAATGGTGTCCACATGGATGTGCCTTACAGTTTCTGAAAAATTTTGATCAAGCAAAGCGGCAGTCTCTCAGCCATTCCTAAACAATGAAAAAAAAGATGAGAGGGGTGGACCACTCCTCACTCAAAGCCTGCTCACAGGTGAATGACGCAACCGACAGGCTGTGAAAAAACTCATGCATGCGCATGAAGGTTTCAAGCTTGGCTGATGCAATCACACGTGATTCAAATCCATATGGTTTTTGAAAAAAATAAAAAGGTCGGATACTCTTCTAACAGACCTCGTATTATGTTTGTATGCTAACAGAATAGATAAATAAAATTGCAGGTTTGTTGCACAATTTATTATCTTACACTCATCCAATATGTGAGGGAGAAAAGAAATCCTGTTTTTCTTTTCCCTCAGGTTTCTCTTTTTGAAAGCTGTGATTAAAATATGTACTCACTAAGCTTTTCCTATTAGATTTATTGTCCGTTGTAAGACCTCAACAGCTTTACCTCCATTTCAGACCAGTCAAGTTCAGTACATATTTTGATTCTTCTGATTCTTCTATTCTTCTGTGACAGCCCACCGAGATAGGACAGGTGACAAGGCTTCTCCCAGTATCCTCCCAGAGCCATCGCTGGAGTCCTGCGATGGCTACCCGAATGTACCCAAATGTAATCGCTGCAACTCCTAACATGAGAGATTCATTGGAGAATTGTGGGGGCTGGGCCACACGATCAGCCCGCGAAATAAGAGATGATCAGAGCGGAACAGCCAGTTCTGGAAGTGGCCGACCTGCTGCCAGCATGGACACAGTTGCAGCACATCAAGACTTCTGGACTTATGCATTTAATCTTTTTTTTTTTTTTTTTTTGAGGCATGCAGTTCTGCAGCAGTGGAGCACAGCACTGTGTCACTTTTAATCTTTTTTATTTGGAGCGCTCTGTCTCCCCCCTTTCCTGTTCTCTTGCTCACTTTCTCTCTGTCTGTTTCTCCCCCTCCCCCCTCTCTCTCACTGAGGACGTGCGTTGGGAGTTCTTTGATGTGCTCATTGTGAGGAACGTGTGATCATTGAGGAAATATGACAGCATGCCTTCATTAACTGACACACACTGTTCAGTTCCAGCTCCAACAGTGCACAACTGTATGTGTCTTTAAACCGGAAAATCTTTCTGCTAAATGCTATGCTGTGGAAACGTGACATCATATTTTCACCAGAGCAAAAACGCAGGAGGATGGAGGAGGACATATCTGTGCCACAACAACATACAGATCCACCTTGGATCTGCTGTGGAGACCTCAGTTGAAATAAACAAGCGAACAGCTGAAGGGACTTACAATGTTATCAGTGGTGGGCACAGTTCTGATAATCCGATAACAGATAATTATTAAAGATGATATTTTCATATCGGTTTATCTTTTTAGATAACTTTAAAAAACATTATCGGACTTATTATCTTACAATAAATTTTTGACCAGTAACGTAGTAAACAAAACTGAACAGCAACAAACATTTTTAAAATTTAAGATCAGTTGAGCACTATCCTCTGCAGGCAAAGGAGAACTGGCCACACACACACACACACACACACACGCACACGCACCACACACACGCACACACACGCACACACACACACACACACACACACACACAAAAAAAAAATATTTTCCTTTAACACCATACTGATACGCTGGCAATAGTTATCCAGAGGCATACAGTTTTAACTTATGGTTCAAATTTTAACCAAACTAATTTTGGACAAGTTATTTAAAATTACTGTCATGTCTGAAGTTTTATAAAGTGAAAATATCAGGTATATGTTTTAGTTTTAAAGTAATGTGCTAATTTTTAAGGTTTTAGTGAGCACATGCTGCGCCCAGCAGTGCATTATGGGTAGGATAGGGTAATCTCAGTACGTTCACGACAGGACAAATGCATTTCAGACACTCTGTTCAGGCTCCACGGACAACAGCATTAAACTGTAGTGCCTAAAATTCTTGTGAATATATTCTCTGGGTTTATAGATGTTGTTATTGTATTTGCATTTGTTAAATTCCACGCATCTTAAATGTAGCAGACACATATTATCTGGAATTTTGTTTTGGCAGGTTTTCAAGGCCTCTACTGCCATCTACTGGCCAGTAGTGTTCATGGCAGTTCATGGCAGTATTCGTCCTGAAGCTGAGCAGACACTGTATGATATTTTAATCACTGTACTCGGTTTCAGTACAAACTGTACAACAGAACCGCACTGTGTAAAAGTTCAGAATGCCCGATTTATGTTCTCACACACATTGTACGTTCAAAAACCACACATCGAACTCGTGTTTCCAGAAGCAAAACTTAAGTTTTTTTTTTCAAACTTAATTTACAAAAACTCTCGTTGGGAGACATCAAAGTTTAAAAACAAAACAACAACAACAAAAAAATTACAAGACAGCTCTGCAGTGTTTGCACATGCACAGTGCGAGCAGTTGGGTACTTGTAGCTCTTCAGCAGCAGGATACCCTCACGACTGCCTGACCAGAATAATATCAAACAGGTTTGATTTTCCTCTGACCATATGATCAGCGATCAGGAGGTGGTCATGAGATGTTAAATGCAGCTTGTTACTCCATGTACACTACACGATGCAGGACGCGCGATTAACCTGAAACTCTGTCCAAAAAATTCTCGCATGAATGAAAAATCATCTGGAAAAGGGCCAAAACTCGCACAGTGTAAAGCCAACATTTATGTGTCAAGACAATATTGAGTGCACGTTTTACAATAAAATGATGTGCTCATAAAATGAGTATGCGCTCATAAAATGAGCACATATTCTCTCCACATGCAAAACATCCATAAAAATGCCTGTTTTCCCCCCAAAAAATGGAATATTTTACAAAAGCACATTTATCTGTAAACACCAACACACGACACACGTCACATTAATGTGTTGGTTTACATAATGAATGACTGAACCAATCAGTGTTTAGCAGAGGCACTTTTACCCAGAATCCTTTGCGATCTGTCTGTGTTTGTTACAAAACCTCAGAATTAGTGCATTATTCTGTTGGGGAAGTGTCGTGACACGGACCCACAACAGGGGGCGTTAATGAAGGGACAATGGAATGGCCAAAAAGTAACAATTTAATGTTGTGAAGGTGCACAACGTAGTACAGACAAATACAAATATGCGTTATATCAATCTGACACAAGGTGACGTGTGGCAGGCTCGAAGATAGGAGACGTCCGGTGCGAGAAGAGCCGGATCCCACACAGCTTCCACCACCAACGGATCTGAAGAACACCGGAGCCGCCAAGCCCTGCGCCCCAGGTGACCACTGTCTTCAGCAGTCAGACCCGGTACTGCTGGCAGAAAACAGAAACAGTTCTGGATGAGTGTGAGTTCACACACTCAGTAATCCCACAGTCTGTATACAGTTAGGAGGGAGAACCTCCACCTCCGAATCACACACTTGTGCAGCTCCCGAGATAACCACTTATCTGGGTGGGGTGGGAGGCGAAGCCGTCGCAGTCCACACCAAATGCCAACTCAGCAGACAGGGTATCCGTCCCAGGAAAACGGCTGCAAAACAGATCAGACTAATGCTCGGGTTAAGGTTCAGCAGAGAATTAATTACCTGTATGGTAGAAGATTTCTCGGCGAGGAGGTGGAGTTGCAATCCGGCCTTTGTAGTGGTGGTGATGGGTGACAGCTGGTGTTGATAGGTGACAGCTGTCACCTCCAGTGGCTCCAACGCCCTCTCGTGCTTGGAGCCCGCACTCCAAGCAGGGCGCCATCTGGTGGTGGTGGGCCAGCAGCGGCCCACACAACATTATTCAACATTAAAAGATATATGTTATATTTTAACTTTGTACAAATGACAGAATTGACATTAATGGAGTTATTCTATCAGTATTCACACCAAACCATAAGTCAGCATGACTTTATTTTCCAAGACCTCTGCCTGACCGGAGCATTGTGATTTGTACAGAGCTGGCTTTTTGGCTGCTCTCAGCTTGCTTCTGTGCTGGAAGCTGTGTAGTAAACAAGAGCTTCTAGCAGGGGGCAGGATGTTCAAACATAGAAGTGTGGGCTCATTGTTTGGGTCTGTCACTTTTGATGCTTCTAAAAGCGATCGTGGTGTTAAAACTCAAATTCAGCTTGTTAGTAGTTGCAATTGTACCAGAGACAATACTGGAATTTATCGGTTATTTGTAACTTCTGATACATTTTTGGGTGGTTTATCGGTTTATCTTTATCAAAGATAACTTTTCAGTTATCTGATTGTGTGTTATCGAAGTTCATTTTTTGGTTATCTGTGCCCACCACTGAATGTTATTGCGAAATTTATCAGATCAAAGGACACACCCCCCCGAAGCACTGCTGGACATAGCTTCATCATGGAGAAAAAGCTCTTCCAATCAGTTCTAGCGTGTGAATAATCATTGTGGAGCCAACGTGACCCTTAATTGGAGTAAGTGCGTATAGAAAATGGATTAATTATATACTCGACATGGAAGATAAGACACTAGAGCCAGCAGGGACATCATTCTACAAATCGGTGAGTGTGCTGCAGGCTTTATTATTATTATTATTATTATTATTATTATCATTATTTATTTATTTATTTATTATGTTATTATTTATTTTAGTTTTTTGCCATTATTGGAAGTGGACAGTGGGGGAATTTCACTATTCTCATGGATAATCGCAGGATAATAAGAGCTGAACACTTCGTGTGCAAACATGCCATTCGTCTTCAGCTGCGAGTGTTCACTTCAGTGAGATAACAACTGTCGCTCATTCCAGTGTGTGTTGCTAATTCACATCTCCAACGGCTCTCCAACAGTCACGCCCAGTGAGATAAGACCCTAAAGCTCCATTCACACCGGGGCTGCTCCCAGTTGCTTCCTGTTGCGTCATGACAACGCAGGAATATCTGCATCAGGTGCACGCAACAGGGGACAGAGAGGACGTGAGGATGCAGCCTGCAGGTTCTCTGCACAGAGAAGTCAGAGTGCACAGTTTGGCTGCAGCCACACTGTGCAGCAGCCAAACTGTGCACTCTGACTTCTCTTCTATTTTATATTTGTTCTTGTGCTGAGCTGCAGTTCTGCACTCTGATTTCTGTTATAGTTTATCTTTCCTCCTTTGACCACGAGATGTGCGCACAAACGAACCGTCCGTGAGCAAATGTGGAGATGTCTGGAGTTCTACTTGATGTTGACATGTCCTGTCTCTGGCAATCAGTCTGTGAGCAGGACTTATGTCCTTTTTCGTCCTTTTTTTAACACTGTGATGAGAGCTTGAGGGGAGAACAAGGAACTAACTGCCTGCAGCCAGACAGTTTTTTTTTTTTTTTTTTTTTTTTTACCTGTTCACGTGCACGCAAATGAACCATCCGTGAGTAAATGTGGAGATGTCTGGAGTTACAGATGATGTGGACATGTCCTGTCTCTGGCAATCAGTCTGTGAGTCTTTTTTTAACAGTGATGAGAGAGTTTGAGGGGAGAACAAGGAACTAAAACTGCCTGCAGCCAGACCGTTTTTTCTTTCTTTTAATTGTTCACATGTGCGCGCGTGAACGAATCATCCATGAGTGGACTGGAGATGTCCAGACTTTTTAACTGGATATCTCTGGCAATCAGTCTGTGAGCAGGACTTTTATGGATTTTATTTAAAAACATTTATGAGAGAAAAAGCTGCTGCTGCCTCACAGTGCGTCTCTTCACCAGAGAGCTCCACACAGAGAAGGAGCTGCAGCTTTGGGAACAATGGAACACAGCAGGAATCATAAATTGGCGTTGGGTAACGTTGTATTGTGAGTATGTGGCTTCCAGTCATGCTGAGTACCGTCCTGTTGCTCTGACTTGCTCTGAAACCACTTAATTTTGCATCAAGCAGAGGATGCAAAAAAAATTAAACATGTTTAATTTTTGTTTGCACCCCTCGCGCTGTTGTGGTGCTGTTGTGGTGCTGTTGTGGTGCCGAGCTGCATCGTCTCGGCACTAGGTCATAACGACGCACGACGCAACTGGGAGCAGCCCCCGTGGGAAAGGGGCTTAACTGCTTTTTTTTTTTTTTGAAAGACAAAATCATTTCCTTCTGAGTGAGCTTTGTTGTGTATATTGCTGGCATATACAGAGTTCCCAGTAAAGGGAGAAAACTGGTTGTGTGTGTGATCGAGGGGAGGTGATGGTCTACTGGTTAAAGCATTGGGCTTGAGACCAGAGGATCCTTGGTTCAAATCCCAGCCTGACCAGAAAATCACTAAGGGCCCTTGGACAAGGTCTTTAATCCCCTAGTTGCTCCCGGTCTGTAGTAGTTGCATGGCAGCAGCCTCACATCAGGGTGCATGTGAGGAATTGATATGTAAACTTTGAGAATCTGATGTAGATGGAAAAGCGATACATAAATGCAGTCCATTTACCATTTACGGCACATTCGGACTGGATTAAGAAAAAAATCATTAATGAAATCTGGTAATAATGATTTTAACCCTCCTCCCCAAATAAAATTAAGAAGAAACAGGGTCTTTATTGTCATTGTACAAAAATGAATACATACAACAAAATTCATTCATTTTCTATACCCACTTACTCCAATCAAGGGTCACTGGGAGGCTTGAGCCTATCCCAGCAGTCATAGGGTGTGATGTTGGGCACACCCTGGACAGGACACCAGACTATCACAGGGACACATATAAATGGACAAACACATTCCAACCTGGTCTCACGGCAAGTCGTGATACAGCAGGACAAAATATACATTAATCTATTGGTTTGTGATATTGTGACGAAAAGTGCCTCATTTTCATCATGGCAGCACAAATTCATTCTAATTCATTCCGTGATGGCTGCATGAAATTAAAAGTGAAGCAGGGGGGTCAGGAGTGGTTATGGTTAGGGTGGGGGGAAGGAGTAAGATTAGGTTATGGTTAAGGTTAGGGTTGGGGGTACGCGTTGGGTTAGGAATAGTGAGTTAAAAAAAAAAAACCCTGTCACAAAAGTTTGACTCATTTCATCATGGGAGCATGAAAAAAAAAACGTGAGACTGGGCTGCACATTCACACCTGCACAGGCACCTATGACCAGAGGTCTCAAACTGATTCCAGAAAGAACATCCATGAACATCCATCCATTTTCTTCCGGAGTCGGGTCGCGGGGGCAGCAGCTCAAGCAAGCCGCCCAGACCTCCCTATGAAGAATTATGAACAATTTAGTGTCATCAATTCACCAACCTGCATGTCCTTGGAAGTGGGAGGAAGCTGGACCACACTTAGGGAACCCACATGAACGCACAGAATGGACCAGGTGGGAAGCGATCCCATGACCTTCTTGCTGTGAGGCAACAGTGCTAACCACTAAGCCACCATGTGGCCCACAATGAAATTTGTTATCTAATGAAAGTTAGAGACAATCCAACCACTAGAAGCAGTGGGCACCCACAGTTTAGTGCCCAGAAACCAACTCCAGATGTTGAGATGCTGCTTTGGTCAAAGACATGGAAAGGATCAGACCATAAATAAGCATGCTTTTTATAGTGGGAGGAAACCGGAGTGTCCAGAGGAAACCCGCAGAGACAAGATGGTGTGTGTGTGTGCGTGTGTGTGTGTGTGTGTGGTGTGTGTGTGTGTGTCTGTGTGTGTGTGTGTGTGTGTGGGGGGGGGGTATTGTTGCAAACTCCACGCAGAAACATCTCAGTGGGAACCAATCCCAGGACCACCATGCTGCAAAAACTGGCAGGAGGTGGGTCTTGAAACAAGAACTTTCTTTTCTGGAATCAAGTTCACTAATAACATGTCTGCCACACCTACACCAACTGATCCTAACAGGGCTTTAGACACAGGTTTTTGACCATATGCTGGATCTCAAAGAGCTCCCACATAGTCCCCACATATCCCAGTCCTCAGTGAATCATGATGGATGAATGGCTGAATGGATGGATCCCTCAGACTGCTTTTCTGCTCCAGCATTTGAGGTAGCAGCATAGTAAAGCCTCGGTCCCACCGAATAATGAAGGCTGAAGAAAGAGCCATGTATGGGTGTGGGGTGATTATTTGAAGAATGACCCACGTTTTCATCTATCACGTATCCACTATGAAGGTGCCACTATGTGCCTCTCTGTACCCCACATGTGCCGCGTAGCAGCCTCTAGTGAGCCACGACCGACCTGTCATTACAGCCTCGAATGGCTCGCATCAGCCACACTAAGCCACATAGTGCCATGATAGCGCCATTATAACGCCATGTTGGCGCACGTTTAGGAATGAGTTTGGTCCAAACCTCCAGCCCTCCCACACCTGTTCCCTTTAAAGTGTGGGTTTTCAATTCACAGATTCACAGCAGCATTTAAAGATGTCCCTTCTTTTTTCTTTTTTTTAAACGCAGTCCAAAAATAGACACTCCATCACAGTTCCGCAGTTGTGCGCTGTGCGCCAGGCTGCTGTCCACCTGTAATACACCAGACCAGCTAGACCCGAACCACGGGTTCCTGGAGAGCCGCCTCTGTGCTCCTCGCTGGCTTCACGGCTCTCTGGCTTTTTTATTTTTTTTGCGGCTTTAAACAGACAAAACTTTACAGATAAACAGCCACCTCTCTGCTCTTTCTGGCTTCCGTTCCATCTGTGGCTTGCTGGCTTTATTTTTTCCCTGGCTTTAAGCACAATCATTTTTACAACGTGATTCCACTTCTGACTTTGTGTTCATCTGTTTATTTCTGCAAAAGCGCTCTTTTGCGTACGGTGCCGTTCTGCATACAGAATGAGGTGGCCGTTTTATTATCTACACCTGTGGATCATTTTCAATATATATATTTCTTTATTTCTTCCGCAGCTTACAAGTCACCATGATACAACTTTTAACTTTGTGTTATGTCTTCAAAATCGGTCTTTTGCGCGCTCTCCACCTGTGTTGCCGCACAGCTCGTGCTCTTAGCTGCTCCACTGGAGTTATTATCTTCCATGGCTTTAAACACACATCCACTTTCACACAGTCACCCAAATTTTAACTTTCTGTTCGTCCAATATTGACTGAAATATCACTCTTTTGTGTGCTGGCGTTCTGCCTAAATTCTCGTTTGAAGCATGATGATGAGTCACTGCCTCACTGCGCGCACACAGCGGAGCTCATGTGATACATTAATTCCAGAAGTGATTACAGGTATTTTCGGCATCCAAGGTTTGACAGAAAATGATTAATCCGCTACAAAATAATTATTTTATATAGAGTCCAGCGCACAGAGCAGGTGGAATTTGGTGCACAAAGGAGGAGACCCACTCCTGCGAAGGTGCCAGGCGCACGGATAATGGACTTTTTGCAGACTCGTAAGCACCACGCAAATGCCTCTAAGCCGTCGCAGTAACTCAAACAGAAACTGTGCCACGCTGTTGTTGCTAAATGTTGAACATCTTGAAATTAGCGCCACACTCAGAGAGGAGCCTCGTTAACTCAAGATAATGCCTCTAAGAGCCACTCTGAGCCACTATAATGCCACGATAGCTCACGAAACAAAAAAAAACAGGATGCGTGGCTCCTTCTTCACTCCTTCTTCACTCGGTGGGACCGAGGCTTAAGAAATGTCAAAAGCTGAAGAATGGACTGAATGAGAATAAACACCTTGTAGTATAAAATGACTAAATCATCACTTTCACAATCATCTTTCTTTCTGACTCATTTGGACTGTGAGATTTTGACAGTCTTACAAGTTTATTACAAGCCACACTGTATAACATGGAATTAGGTAATTAATCCTTCATTATTGGTTCAGACAGCAGGGAGAGGGTTTTTTAAGTTTTACCACACTCACGCTGACCTATGATAAACTATCATTTGTCCAGGGTGTATGCCACCCTCTTGCCCTGTGACTGCAGGATAGGTTATTGCGCCCTCAGGGCCCCTTATTACGTAAGCAGGTATAACGAATGAATGACTGAAACTGAAAATGGCAGAAAATTCTGTAACTGTTTTGGATTTATTATACAGCCATGTTCAATCTTCATGGGCTGTAATCACTTTTCCTCTATGATGTCTTCTTGCTGTGACACATCTTCTTCCAAATCACTATTCACTATTATACTATTTGCTTTCTTCATCTTGGAAGATCAGAAATGGCCTCCTGGACAGTAAAACCCTCTCACACAGATGGTGTGTTTGTGATGTTTACATTCCCACGCACGACTCACCATCATCTGCCACAAACACAGTTGCAGGGAATGATGAGTGTTTTTAAAACGCATCACGCAGTCACCCCTTACATGCCACGCACATGTCCTCTGTGTGAGAGACTGAAAAGCACCAGGTTGTTCATAAACTCCAAATCCTTGAAAAATGGGAAGAAAACAAAGTTGAAAACAAATTGGCTAGAAATCAGAAGACGAGTCTAACACATTAAATGCCAGTGAACACCACACACACACACACACTGCACAGTCGTCACACTGCGCACATGCAAGCACTCACCAGTATTGGCAGCAACTATATCTATGGATTCAGATCAGTTACAAAACCCCACTCGTGTAAAAAAATTCATTCATGCGTAGATATTAACTGCGTATGCCCAAATTATGTTTGCGCGCATGCGCAAAGGTGCTACGCGCGAGGACTAGCGCTCCCCCCCCCGCCCGCTCGAACTTGATTTCTGCTCGCGCGCAGAGAATTCCTGCTCTTTCGCTTAAAACTTATGGCAATATGGGGGAGGGACTGTTTGCAAAGGGGACTCGCACACAAAATAACAAACTCAAACAGAGTTATTTCAGAAATGTATTTACTTAAAGCAGCCTTACCCAGAAGGGTGCAAGAAAGAAAAGAAAAGAAAAGAAAGGTGCAAACGTTTCAGTCCCCCTGGACTTTCCTCAGTGCAAACCGGGTGTGACATTGGAGCCATCTTTTACAGAGTTCATCAGGTGTCATGAATTAATGGCCAATCAGCCACATACCAATCACAGACTAAGACCAGTTACAAAAAACCTATTATTAACAAACATTACAAAGCACAATAAATTACAAAAAAACAGGACATATCCAGCTCTTCATTCATTCCATTTGCCATCAGCAAAATGCCTAGCCACTGCAGATTTGGGGTCTTCTCTGCGGATGGCGCTCTTGTGTTTGGCTCTCAAACACAAGAGCGCTGTGTTTGAGAGCCTTAGTTATGCTGCTATAGACGTAGACTGCTGGGGGGTTCCCATGATGCACTGTTTCTTTCTCTTTTTGCTCTGTATGCACCACTCTGTATTTAATCATTAGTGATTGATCTCTGCTCTCTTCCACAGCATGTCTTTTTCCTGGTTCTCTCCCTCAGCCCCAACCAGTCCCAGCAGAAGACTGCCCCTCCCTGAGCCTGGTTCTGCTGGAGGTTTCTTCCTGTTAAAAGGGAGTTTTTCCTTCCCACTGTAGCCAAGTGCTTGCTCACAGGGGGTCGTTTTGACCGTTGGGGTTTTACATAATTATTGTATGGCCTTGCCTTACAATATAAAGCGCCTTGGGGCAACTGTTTGTTGTGATTTGGCGCTATATAAAAAAAGTGATTGATTGATTGATTGTGTCATTAATCCTACATTGCAATTGTATGGTGGTTTTACCAATCTCCAGCACTTTTCCCTCAGAGTCTGATGAAGATTTTTAGACAAGGCACCAACCAAAAGGGGCCAACCAGCTAGATCCAGACGCGGAAGAAGAGGAGGAGGGGTAGCAGAGGCCAGAAGTGGACTCAGGAACCGCAGCAGCATACGCCAACCTAGTCTTCAATCCTGTCAGATCAGCAACTGTCTGAAGATGAGCTTACCATCCTTAACAAGGGACTGTCATTTGTACCCACACCTAAACTCAACCCTTTCCAGTAAAGGTAGACCTCTTTAAATTTTTTTGTTCCATCAAGTTGAAATACGAGGTCTATAAGGTGGTCTACCACCTTATTATTTTTTTCAAAAACAATATGGATTTGAATCACATGTGATTACATCAGACATGCTTGAACCCTCGTGGGCATGCGAGAGTTTTTCACGCCTGTCGGTTACGTCATTCGCCTGTGGGCCCTCTTTGAGTGAGGAGTCGCCCACCCTCTTGTCGATTTTTTTCATTGTTTAGGAATGACTCCGTGACTGCTGCTTTGTTTGATCAAAATTTTTTCAAAACTGTAAGGCACAACTGAGTGGACACCATTCGATAAATTCAGCTGGTTTTCGGTAAAAATTTTAACGGCTGATGAGAGATTTTTGGTCTGGTAGTGTCGCCGTAAGGACGGCCCACGGTGCCTGACGGCGATCTGCGCTTCGATGGCGGCAGCGTCTCGCTGTTTCCAAGTTGAAACTTCCACATTCATGGCTCTGTTGACCCAGGAAGTCGCAGAGAACAGAGAACTTTCAGAAGAAGTCGGCATGAGGAGTTATTCGGACATTCCATTGTTAACGGACATTTTGTAATGAAAGAACGTGCGGGCAGAGTCGCATGTCGGGCCGTACCCGACCGCGGGGGGTCGCGACAGGAAAAACACCTTAAGGGAAACCTTAACGGGCAAGTTGGAACATGCCCAAGCTGTTAAACAATTTCTCAGTTACTCACTTGTTGAAAGCCATCAAAAGCCGCCTGAATTTTACAAATGGTTTTCAACACGGAGGTGTTTTTCCTGTCGCGGCACACACAGATTCGTCGAGTCGTCACGGAAACGACTCGCCGAATTTGCGCGCACGTCTTTCATTACAAAATGTCCTTAAACAGTGGAATGTCCGCATAAAGTCCTCATGCCGGCCTCTTCTGAATCTTCTCTGTTCTCTCACGATGTCCTGGGTGAATTAAGCCTTAAATTAGGATGTTTTCAGGTCGAAACAGGCTGACGACAGCACCTGGAAGCGCTGCGCGACGTCCCGCTCTGTGGGAAGTCCTTACACCGACAGAAACACCCCATAATCTCTCATCAGCCGTTAAACTTTTCACCGAAAACCAGCTTAATTTCTCGAATAGTGTCCACTCGGATATTCCTCACAGGTCCAGAAAAAAAGTTGATAAAGCAACGCGCGCCGTCTCGAGCAGCGTGTGAAACAAGGAATTCAGCCGAGAGGGCGGGACCACATCTCACTCAAGGCCTGCCCACAGGGAAATGATGTCACCGACGCATGAAAAAACTCACGCATGCGCACGAGGGTTCAAGCATGATTGGTGTAATCGCACGTCATTCAAATCCATATAGTTAAAAAAAAATAAAAGTGTCGGTTTCTTATCTAATAGACCTCGTATTTCACAAGGGGAGAACTAACTTGCCATTGACTGTTGAGAGTGCTGGTAATGAAGAATATGTACATGTACCATTTAAACATAAGAGCACTTTTTGTCCAGCAGTGAACTCTGCAAGTTTTGAAATCTTTTGTAAGCTGGTTGAGAAAATGTGGAAGAACTTTTTCAGTCACCTACACACCACTTTAAATCCAGTTGTTCTGTGGGTGAACGCACTGTCCATCCTGTCCAAAAACAACAATGTCATTTGAAACCAGCTGACAAAGGTGGTGGTATAGTTATGATGGGCAGTAAAATGTATGATGATGAAATCAAAAGACAGTTGTCTGATTGTAAAGTTTATCGGAAGTTGCCATGTGATCCCACACTATCTGTTAAAAGGGATATTGACCAGTTTTTGAAACAGGCGTTGTCATTCGGTTATGTGAGTCAGGCAGAGTACAAATATCTTATTATTGATTTTCCCACCAAACCTGTGATATATGGTTTACCTAAGGTACACAGGCTTTGAAGGTTTTCCTAATGCCGGCCTATATTGCAAGTATTGGCTCCTTGACTGAACCTCTGTCCAACTTCGTAGATTACCATATACGACCATTAATTGAAAAGCTTCCCTCATACTTGAAAGATACTGGTGATTTCGTTATCCAACTTACTGAGGTTGCATGCCCTAATGTTGAGATTATTCTGGCCACAATGGATGTGGTCAGTCTTTATACAAACATTCCACATTCATCTGGCTTACTTGCCCTCAGGTGGTTTCTTAACACCAGACCAGTAGATACCCCCCCAACTGATTTTTGGTTGACATGTATGAAATTGTTCTAACAAAGAATTATTTCCTTTATGGGATGGAATTCTTCCTTCAGACACATGGGACAGCAATGGGCGAACGTTTGCAGCTGATTATGCTAAATTATTTATGGGTTGGTTTGAACATCAATATGTACATAACAACAATCCCTTTTCATCTTCCATTTTCCATTGTATTCTGGAAAAAGATTTATTGATGATTTTTTTTTTTATTTGGAAAGGCCCTCTTCTGGACCTCCAAAATTTTGTAAAATATCTGAACAGCTGTGTTGAATCAATTGAATTTATTATCGAGTATGATCATCATCAAGTGAACTTTCTAGATACAAGAGTAATGTTTAATGGGGTGGACATTTACACTTGTCTTTTCACAAAACCCACTGACAGAAACAGTCTGCTACATTACTCAAGTCACCATCCTACTCCCCTTAAACAAGGACTGCCCTACAGCCAGTTCCTTAGAATACGGCGCATCTGTAAAAGGGACAAGGACTTTCAGGTGGAGGCCCACAAGCTCTTCCAAAAATTCATTGAAAGAGGATATCCTAGAAAGACTCTGGATGAGGCGTTTGCACGAGTCAATGAGCAAATAGAAATGACCTTCTGTACAATACCAACACAAAAAAAACTGAAAACCTTTCTTGTGTGTTTAATACCACCTATTCACCACTTGGCCATGCTATTTGCGATGTGGTTAAAAAAACATTGGCATATTCTGTCTGCTGATGACATTGGGAAAGACATTTTTAATACACTGCCACTCTTCTCCTTTTCCAGGGCAAAAAACATCCGGGATTGTCTTGTTTATGCAGACACTTATAGAGGGGCCAGCCGTACGGAATGTTTGGACAATGCCACAGGTTTTTTCCCATGTCGCAATTGTGCTGCCTGCTCTAACACTAAAAAAGTTAATGTGTTTTTTAGCTTTGTTACAAAAAAGGAATCTAGGATCAGAAAATTCATTACATGTAGATCAACTAATGTTGTTTACATTTTGGTGTGCACTAAATGTGGTATTTAATATGTTGGTAAAACCAGCAGACAATTGTGATGTAGGATTGATGAACACAAGAGCGCCATCCGCAGAGAAGACCCCAAATCTGCAGTGGCTAGGCATTTTGCTGATGGCAGTCATTCAATTACAGATTTGGACTTTTGTGGCATTGACTTGCTTACTCCAAGACGAGGTGGTAGCATTGATAAATGTTTACTCCAATGTGAATGTAGATATATTTACTATTTGAAAACTCTGTATCCAAATGGAATGAATGAAGAGCTGGATATGTCCTGTTTTTTGTAATTTATTGTGCTTTGTAATGTTTGTTAATAATAGTTTTTTTGTAACTGGTCTTAGTCTGTGATTGGTATGTGGCTGATTGGCCATTAATTCATGACACCTGATGAACTCTGTAAAAGATGGTTCCAATGTCACACCCGGTTTGCACTGAGGAAAGTCCAGGGAGACTGAAACGTTCTTTTCTTTTCTTTTCTTTCTTGCACCCTTCTGGGTAAGGCTCCTTTAAGTAAAAACATTTCTGAAATAACTCTGAGTTTGTTATTTTTTCTGCGAGTCCCCCTTGCAAACAGTCTATGCTTAACTTGACTACTGCACCAGAACCAAAGGGACTTGTGTAAAGAGCGCAACTCATTTTTTGCTCATTTTACTATGGGGGAGGGAACCAGGTCGGCCCTGGCTCTGCTGTGATTGGCCGTCTCTGGAGAGCGAGGTTTGATTGACAGCCCTCCTCTGATGTGGAAGTCAGTCGGAGACAATGGCATTAAGCGATTATCACCTCGTTTCTGCTTAAAACTTCACTACAGTCATCATCTCTCTCTGCAGCTTCTGTACAACAATCATTTCCACATAAATTCAATGTTATTTCATAACAAATTACAGAAAGTCCTAATTACCTCCTGACACTGGCGCGTCTGCAGACTGACTCTGTGCACCCAAACCGATCAAAGGGAATAACGTTATTATTAACCATCAGATGACAAATTAATACTTCTTAAATCATATGCAATGAGGCCACCACCTCCCTGAAGAAGACAATGGCATCTCCTTTAAAAAAAAATAAAAATAAAATAAATAAAAATGTATTTATTTATGAATCAAATCCAAACAAAACAGGTCCTGTACAAAATCCTGAAATGCTGCATGCATGAAAATACAAATACAAGAAAACAAGGGGCTTATTGAATATTATTTACAAATACTAAAAGAAAAGAAAATATAGGGCAACCAAACATTTATAAATCAAATTTGTCAATAAAAGAAATTATTTTTAAAACATTATTGGATTCAATCAATAAGCCCTTTGTGCATGTGCGCAGAGATAATTTGCTCACGCAGAGTGATTATTTGCACGTGTGCAGTTAATATCTGCACGTGAATGCATTTTTTTTTACACGACTGGGGTTTTGTCACTGATCCACACCAATGGCTGACACAAATACACCCCACACAGGCCTTCTGTGTGAGAGCCACATAATTCTTGCTGCCATAACCTCAGTCACTGAAATGGCAGTTCAGGAACCTTTATAATTTTATTTTTGTTGTACAGTCTTTTACACAAGGCCTCAAATTACCTTTATAAATCTTGAGCTCTTGTCCAAGAGCACTGGGAGATGGGCACTACCGTTGGCGACATCAGAATCAGAATCAGAATTCTTTATTTGTCATTGTTCCTCAAGGGCTCAACGAAATTCAAAAGCAGCTCTGAGAAAAAAACAGTACAACAAATAATGCATATAAAAGTTATAAAAAGACATAAAAAATGTGAAGTTATAAAAAGACTATTACAGTAGGGTTGAGGCGTTCAGGGCAACAACAGCTCTTGGAAAGAAGCTGTTTTTCAATCTGTTTGTTTTACTCCTTATTGTTCTAAAACGCCTCCCAGAAGGTAAGAGTTCAAATAGATAGTGACCGGGGTGTGAGGAGTCCCTGACAATGCTGCAGGCTCTCCTGAGACAGCGGGTATGGTGAATCTCCTCCAGAGATGGGAGAGTGCAGCCAATCAGTCTCTCTGCGGTGTTAATGACCCGCTGAAGCTGCTTCCTCTCTACTGCAGTGCAGCTGGAGAACCACAGCGAGATACCGCAGCTCAGCACAGACTCCACAGAGCAGCGATAGAAGGACAGCAGAAGCTCAGATCTCAAATTATTCTTCCTGAGAGTCCTCAGGAAGTAGAGTCTCTGCTGCGCCTTCTTCAGGATTGCTGTGGAGTTAATAGTCCACGTCAGATCCTCGCTGATGTAGGTGCCCAGGAACCTGAAGTCTTGACCAGACATGACCAGGTGCTGAAGGTTATTGCAGAGGTCATCAGCACAGGGATCTCTAGCAGCAGGCAACAGCAACCAGCAGGGTATTCTATCACCTTTGTAAAGGCTGCAGAGAAACCACAGTAGAGCCTAAGACCAACAGGAGGGCTGCTGGCAACAGCGCGAGACTGTCAGCTGAAGGTTGACCTCGGGAGACAGCTTAAATTCCCGGAAAACATTGCAGTGACCACACTCAGGCTGGACATAGTCTTGGTGTCAGAAACAACAAGGCAAGTGGTCCTGCTGGAGTTGACTGTTCCCTGGGAAGACCGGATGGAGGAGGTCTTTGAGAGGAAGAGGGCCATGTATGAGGAGTTGGCAAGCAAATGCCGAAGCAGGGGATGGAGGACCCAATGCAACCCCATTGAGGTCAGCTGCAGAGGATTCGTTGGCCAGTCACTCATCAGAGCACTCAAGATGTTCGGAGTGAAAGGACTGCATTGCAGAAGAGCCATTAAAAACATCACTGACGCGGCAGAAAAGGCATCAAGATTGCTGTGGATCAGGGGTGATCTGTGGACCGTTAAGCTACTTAGACACAAGCTAAGCCTGATCACTCCCGGCTGGGTCGCCTGGGCAAGGGTGTATGATGTTGAGAGACCTGAAACACCCAATGACCCAGGGTACATCACTGAAGATGTGTCTGAGTTGCACCAAAAGTGTTTGTGAAAACCAAAACTATAAAGTGTCAAAACAGTTGTTTATTATAGTTTGCTGTGTGTTTTGAATAAATGTGTGGAATTTTTTTTTTTGCTTTATATTTTCCTTGCCTATTTTTGATTGTAAACCTTTATTACACTTATAAAGCACAACAAAAACATATATATTCTGAAAGCGCAGGTTGTCCTGAAAAAAAAGAGACATAATGTTGTGAAAGTGTAGTGACACGGACCCACAACAGGGGGCGGTAATGAGCAGACAATGGATAAAGCCAAAAGTAACAATTTAATGTTGTGAATTGCACAACGGACTACAGACAATTGCAGTTGAGGAGTACAGTCAATCATACACAAGGTGACATGTGGGCAGGCTCGAGGATAGAAGACGTCTGTCCAGAGAAGAGCCAGATCCCACACGGCTTCCACCGCCAACGGATCTGAAGAACACCGGACCTGCCAAGTCTTGGGTCCCAGGTGGCCACCGTCTCCAGCTGTCAGACCTGGTACTGCTGGCAGAAACAGAAACAGTTAATGGTGGGTGCGTGGATACACACCCAGTAATCTCTCCGTACTCAGTTCCTCCGGGAGGGAGAACCTCCACCTCCAGAAACAGAATCACCTGTGCAGCTCCTGTCAGTCACTTCCCTGGAAGGAGTGAGAGGCGAAGACGTCGCACTCACACTATCCGCCAATCCAGTTTCAGACTGTAGCCACAGGAAACGGCTGCACACAGAACAATGTTTAATCACTGAAAATTACAGCAGAGAAGGTTACCTAAGTGGTAGCTGATTTCTCGGCGAGGAGGTGGAGTTGCAGTCCGGCCTTTGTAGTGATGGTGATGAGTGACAGCTGGTGCTGATAAGTGACAGCTGTCACTCCAGCGGCTCCGGCGCCCTCTCATGCTTGGAGCCCGCACTCCAAGCAGGGCGCCATCTGGTGGTGGTGGGCCAGCAGTACCTCCTCTTCAGCGGCCCACACAACAGAACCCCCCCCCCCTCAACGGGCGCCTCCTGGCGCCCAACCAGGCATGTCCGGGTGCCGGGTGTAGAAGTTGGCCAGGAGGGCCGGGTCCAGGATGAAGCTCCTCTTCACCCAGGAGCGCTCTTCGGGTCCATAACCCTCCTAGTCCACCAGATAATGGAAACCCCGACCCTTTCGACGGACGTCCAGGAGCCGGCATACTGTCCACGCGGGCTCCCCGTCGATGATCCGGGCAGGAGGCGGCGCCGGTCCAGGGGCACACAGTGGTGAGGCATGGCAGGGTTTGAGTCTGGACACATGAAAAACGGGGTCTATCCGCAGTGAAGCTGGTAGCTTCAGCTTCACTGCGGCCGGACTGAGGACTTTGAGTATGGTGAATGGTCCTATGTACCTGTCCTTTAGTTTCTGGGATTCCACCTGCAGGGGGATGTCCTTCATGGATAGCCAAACCTCCTGCCCGGGCTGGTATGCAGGGGCCGGGGAACGCCGGCAGTCTGCATGGGCCTTAGCCCTCGTCCGGGCTCTGAGCAGGGCAGAGCGGGCGGTACGCCACACCCGACGGCACTTCCTTAGATGGGCCTGGACCGAGGGCAACCCGACCTCTCCCTCCACAAGCGGAAACAATGGGGGCTGGTACCCCAAACATACTTCAAATGGGGAGAGGCCGGTGGCAGATGAAACTTGGCTATTATGATCGTACTCGATCCAGGCCAAATGGTCACTCCAGGCCATCGGGTGTGCAGAGGTCACGCAGCGGAGGGCCTGCTCCAATTCCTGGTTCGCCCGCTCTGCCTGTCCGTTCGTCTGGGGGTGGTACCTGGACGAGAGACTTACAGTGGCCCCCAGTTCCCTGCAGAAACTCCTCCAGACCTGGGAGGAGAACTGAGGACCACGGTCTGAGACAATGTCTGATGGAATCCCATGCAGACGCACGATGTGGTGGACCAGGAGGTCTGCAGTCTCCTGGGCCGTCGGGAGCTTCGGGAGGGCCACGAAGTGGGCTGCCTTGGAGAACCGGTCCACTATCGTGAGGATGGTAGTCATGCCCTGGGACGGCGGGAGGCCCGTGACAAAGTCCAGGCCGATGTGAGACCAGGGGCGATGAGGCACGGGCAGAGGCTGGAGTAGGCCTTGGATCCTGTGATGGTCGGCTTTGCCCCTGGCGCAGGTGGTGCAGGCCTGGACGTCGACTTCCAGAGACGCCCACCAGAAGCGCTGCTGGACCACTGCCATGGTTCTTCGCACGCCTGGGTGGCAGGAGAGTTTAGAACCATGACAGAAGTCAAGGACTGCAGCCCTGGCTTCCGGTGGGACGTACATCTTGTTCGTGGGTCCAGTCCCTGGGTCCGGGTTCCATGTCAGGGCCTCCCGGACGGTCTTCTCCACGTCCCAGGTAAGGGTGGCCACGACAGTGGACTCGTGGATGATGGTTTCTGTTGGGTCTGACAGCTCGGCCCTGACTTCCTCCTCGTGCACCCGGGACAGGGTGTCAGACCGTTGGTTCTTCGCCCAGTGCGGTATGTGATCTGAAAGTCAAAACGCCCGAAGAACAGTGACCAGTGGGCCTTGCCTGGGATTCAGACGCTTGGCGGTCCGGATGTACTCCAGGTTCCGATGGTCCGTGAAAACCGTGAATCGTACCGATGCTCCCTCCAACAGGTGTCTCCACTCCTCAAGAGCCTCCTTCACCACAAGAAGTTCCCGATTGCCGACGTCATAGTTCCTTTCAGCCGGGGTCAACCTGCGGGAAAAGTAGGCACATGGATGGAGGACCTTGTCGGACTCCCCGCTCTGGGATAGCACGGCTCCTATCCCTGAGTCAGAGGCGTCCACTTCAAGTATAAACTGGCGATTGGGATCGGGCTGCAACAGAACTGGTGCAGTCGAGAACCGGCGTTTCAACTCCCTAAACGCGGCTTCGCACCGATCCGACCAGGTGAAGGGGACTTTTGTGGCGGTCAGGGCTGTCAGGGGGCTAACTACCTGACTGTAGCCCTTGATGAACCTCCAGTAGAAATTTGCAAAACCGAGGAACTGTTGCAATTTCCTACGGTTTGGTGGTTGGGGCCAATCTCTCACCGCCGCAACCTTGGCCGGATCAGGGGCGACGGAGTTGGAGGAGATTATGAACCCCAGGAAGGACAAAGAAGTGCGGTGGAACTCGCACTTCTCACCCTTCACAAACAGCTCGTTCTCCAACAACCGCTGCAGGACCTGACGTACATGCTTGACATGGGTCTCAGGATCCGGAGAAAAGATGAGTATATCGTCCAGATATACGAAGACAAACCGATGCAGGAAGTCCCGCAAGACGTCATTAACCAACGCTTGGAACGTCGCAGGCGCATTGGTGAGGCCGAATGGCATGACCAAGTACTCAAAGTGACCCAACGGGGTGTTAAATGCCCTCTTCCACTCGTCTCCCTCCCGGATCCGAACCAGGTGATAAGCATTCCTAAGATCCAATTTTGTGAAAATTTGGGCTCCATGCAAGGGCGTGAACACTGAATCCAACAGAGGTAACGGGTATCGGTTGCGAACCGTGATCTCGTTCAGCCCTCTGTAATCAATGCATGGACGGAGTCTGCCGTCCTTCTTGCCCACAAAAAAGAACCCAGCACCCATCGGGGAGGTGGAGTTCCAGATCAACCCGGCAGCTAACGAGTCCCGGATGTAGGTCTCCATTGATTCACGTTCCTGACGTGAGAGGTTGTACAGCCTGCTGGACGGGTACTCAGCGCCCGGTATCAAATCAATGGCACAATCGTACGGATGGTGCGGGGGCAGCGTGAGTGCCAGATCCTTGCTGAAGACGTCAGCAAGGTCATGGTACTCGGCTGGCACCGCCGCCAGATTGGGGGGGACTAAAACCTCCTCCTTAGCCGTCACACCGGGTGGAACCGAGGATCCTAAACACTCCTGGTGGCAGGTTTCGCTCTACTGCGTCACAACCCCAGACGGCCAATCAATCCGGGGATTGTGCTGTAACACCCATGGAAAACCCAAAATCACTCGGGAGGTAGAAAGTGTTACATAAAACACAATCTCCTCCCTGTGATTTCCAGACGCAACCATTGTCACTGGCTGTGTCTGATGTGTGATTAGTGGAAGAAGGGTGCCATCTAGTGCCCGTACCGACAATGGTGACGGTAAGGCCACTAGAGGGAGCCCAACCTCCTTTGCCCATCAGCTATCCAGCAGATTCCCCTCTGACCCTGTGTCCACCAGTGCTGGGGCGTGAAGGGTTAGATCCCCACTCAGGATCGTAACTGGGATGCATGCAGATCGTCGGGGTTTCCCCGTGTGAGTATTATGACCCACCCTTAGCCCAGTCTCTAAGGACGTGTGCTGCTGTTTTGACCATTTGGGGCAGTTTTTCTGCGTGTGCTCGGTTGAGCTGCAGAGAAAACACTCCCCATGGACCAGCCTCCTTTGTCTCTGATCTGATCTTATTTTGGTCCTGCTCGTTCTCTAACAACGGCAACAGGGGGAGCTGTCGTCACGTGGAGTACCCTGGCTGTGGAGCGTGGGGAAGACGGCTCCCCTTCGGACCTGGGAGGAAGAGGGACGGCTTGTGCCTGACCACGCCCCTCGTCTCGTTCCCGTCTGTGTTCTGTTAATCGGTTGTCTAACCGTATAACCAGATCGATAAGCCTGTCTAAATCCCACGGCTCATCCTTAGCCACCAGGTGCTCCTTAAGGACCAGAGACAGTCCGTTTACAAAGGCGGCGCGGAGCGCAACAGCATTCCAGCCGGCCCGCGCTGCCGCGATGCGGAAGTCGACTGCATACTTAGCTGCTCTCCGGCACCCCTGTCTTATCGACAGCAGCATGCTTGACGTGGTCTCGCCTCTATGAAAGTGGTCGAACACCTGTCTGAACTCCCTCACAAAACCCAGTATATGTTGTTAGGAGCCATGAATTCTGCTCCCAGAGCGCCTTAGCCCAGGCGCGTGCCTCTCCTCGAAGCAAATTTATTACGTAAGCCACCCGGCTGGCGTCTGGCTCGTACATGACGGGACGCTGTGAAAAGACGAGCGAGCACTGCATTAAGAAGTCCCCGCACGTCTCGACACAGCCACCGTACGGCTCCGGAGGGCTTATGTAAGCTTCAGGGGATGGTGGGGGGGGGGGTCGTTGAACGACTAGCGGAATGTCTGTTTCAGGCCTCCGGTCAGCAGGAGGAGGTGCTGCAGCAGCGCCCTGAGCATGCGCTTCCACCTGGGCGGTGAGAGCCTCCATCCTCCAATTGAGAATAACATTCTGCTCAGTGACTAAGTCCAACCGAGCAGTGAAAGTGGTTAAGATTTGCTGCAGCTCACCTAACACACCTCCTGCTGACGCCTGTTCACCTCGCTCTTCCATTGGCTGTTCAAGCGATGGTTGACGCCCCTCGGGATCCATGACGCTGGCCGAGAAATCCTGTTGTGACAGTGTAGTGACACGGACCAACAACCGGGGGCTGTAATGAAAGGACAATGGATAAAGCCAAAAGTAACAATTTAATGTTGTGAATTGCACAACGGAATACAGACAATTGCAGTAGAGGAGTACAGTCAATCATACACAAGGTGACGTGTGGGCAGGCTCGAGGATAGAAGACGTCTGTCCAGAGAAGAGCCGGATCCCACACGGCTTCCACCACCAACGGATCTGAAGAACACCGGAGCCGCCAAGTCCTGGGTCCCAGGTGGCCACCGTCTCCAGCTGTCAGACCTGGTACTGCTGGCAGAAACAGAAACAGTTAATGGTGGGTGCGTAGATACACACCCAGTAATCTCTCCATACTCAGTTCCTCCGGGAGGGAGAACCTCCACCTCCAGAAACAGAATCACCCGTGCAGCTCCTGTCAGTCACTTCCCTGGAAGGAGTGAGAGGCGAAGACGTCGCACTCACACTATCCGCCAATCCAGTTTCAGACTGTAGCCACAGGAAACGGCTGCACACAGAACAATGTTTAATCACTGAAAATTACAGCAGAGAAGGTTACCTAAGTGGTAGCTGATTTCTCGGCGAGGAGGTGGAGTTGCAGTCCGGCCTTTGTAGTGATGGTGATGAGTGACAGCTGGTGCTGATAAGTGACAGCTGTCACTCCAGCGGCTCCGATACCCTCTCGTGCTTGGAGCCCGCACTCCAAGCAGGATGCCATCTGGTGGTGGTGGGCCAGCAGTACCTCCTCTTCAGCGGCCCACACAACACATAAAACTTGATTGTGGGATGCAGGGAGAGCTGTTAACAGCAATAATAAAACATTTATGCCAGGCGAGTGAACTGTCCAAAAAATGCCCTCGGACCCCAGAGGGTTAACGTAAAAACATAGTGACGGCAGTAAGTTTAAAAACAAACATGTTGGGGTTTGTTTTGGTGACAGACAATAATTTGAATGAGTTAACTGACAGTGTTCATTCTTCTAACACACACACACACACACACACACACAAAACAACAAATCCAGCATACCGTAAACCATCTGGAGGCATTTGCAGTATTTGCTGGGTCATCTCTAGTTAAAGTAGAAGCGCTGTCGGATGAAGAGCTCAAGAAATTTTTGTTGTGTTATTTCACTGGACTGAGGAAAGCAGACGACAGTCTGTACACAAACAATTTTGGGTTGGATTGTTTTTGAACTACCTGACTGTTTTTGAAAGATTCACAGAACAATTTTGGATTGGAATGGATTGCTATTTAAAATTTGTTGTTGGACTGTTTGGAACCTCTTGAAGGACCAGTGACACACACCAAAATGTAAGTTCATTTTCTCTTGTTTATAAATTAATAAAATGTGAAATGACAAGGATCTATTTTACGTAGGTGTTATATAAAAAAAATAATGAATGTTTTTTTTTTTTTTTTCATTTGTACAACGGAAAGAATATTTCATGTGGTGAAAGATGAAATTAAATTGAAACATTTCATCTTTCACCTCATGAAATATTCTTACCATTGTACTCCTAAACATTCATTATTTGAATAACATTGCAGGTGCTTGTGCTTGCAGGTGCAGATCTTGTGTCTGTGTCAAGGCACCCTATGATCTCTGTTCGTTATGTGTACCATATATGATCACTCCTATGCTGTTTTACTGTTTCACAGTTTTGAGATTCCCATGACCCTTCAAACTCCAGCAGGTGCCTCTTCTTGCAGGAACCTGGGTAAATGGGGTGGGAACAGAGGCAGTTCTTGTGACAGTTTCAAGACCCAGCTTGAACTCCCCTCTTGAACCCCCTTGAACTCTGTTTCATAAAAAAATACATACAGACATGGCATGCCCAGTCTCAGTTTCAAGATTTCCTAAAATAGGGCCATACTAAAATACCAAATGGAAGAAATGGAGCGAAATGGGGCGAAATGGGGACTGATAATCATGAAATGGAGGTAAAATGTAACAAAATGCAGCAGATTGAACCAGACTGACTCCAAGTAAGTACTTTTATTTAATGTTTGGCTTTTGGTTTTGTGAGATGCGCTCAGTACATGTAGTAGTGGCAGGTGCGCCATCTGGCGTTCAAGAGATGAAACTTCAGTCAATGGGTCAGTCTGCTCCATTTTGTAACGTTTAACCCGCATTTCGTTATCAGTCCCCATTTCTCCCCATTTCGCTAAAAAATTCAAAGTACGTAATTTAATCATATTTGGAGACACTCTGTTCCATTTCGCTATGTTTTACCCCCTGTTTTGTTGTTATCAGTCCCCATTTCACTCCATTTATCTTAAAAATAATTAAATAAAAGTACTTAATCAAAATTGGAGTCAGTCTGGCTCAGTCTGCTCCATTTCATTACATTTTACCCCCATTTCGTGTTTATCAGGCTCCATTTCGCCCTATTCACCTCCATTTCGTATTTTAGTATAGGTGCCAAAAATCACAATTTTCCTTGTTTGACACACACTGGTGGATCTAAAATCTCTCTCAAATACAGGTCAAATTTGACCGGGAACAGCCTCATGCACCAAAATATATAGCACATGTACAAAATATACATTTTTAATATATTTTAATTTTTTTAAATTTTGTTCACTTCAGTAAAAGTCATCAAATTTCATGCTGAAAAAGGAAGAAGGGTCAAATTTGATCCCAACAGTATGTACAGTATGGGTTAAAGTTGTGAATGTTCTCTATCAGGCAGTGTCCTTACCTTTCCACGTAGTCACCTTCACTTTCCACTAGATTTTGCATCCTGTCTGTGAAAAAATAGGTTGTCTTCTCTCTGCACCATCAACCCATAGCTGCTTGCACCTCTGCATCATGAGTGCAACAATGTCCCTTCAAGCCTGTTTTAAGCTTGGTGAAAAAAGAAAACCTCAAAGGCAGGAGATCAGACTTTATGGCAGGTGTGGTAAGGTTTGAACTGCTGCAATGCTTGTTATGCTGAAGAATTTGATGTTTTCCAGGATGTGTTCCAAAAATTCTCTGAGGACTACGCCATCGCACCTGCAATTGACGCTATGCATCTATGGCTATTATGCAGTGCTCGCTGTTGGCTTAGTCATGTAGACTCATCATGATTGATGACATTGACACAAGTGTCACCATAGACAACACTCATTCACTGATGAATGTCTACTTTGAAGGCGATTCTGGCAGGTGAAAAACATTTGTTGTGATGATAGTCAATGATTAAAGGATTTTTCTTGTACCAGTTTCACTTCTATATTTTGCTTGTTATTGAAATCATTGCTTTGGAGGCAGAACCTTTCATATTTCTGTTATTTCATTAGTCGGGCCTGTCTTTGCATTTAATATCTTTTATTTAGTGTTTCCTATCACAATCATCGTTCTGTGTGCATTTATTCTGACATCTGTTCACTCCTTGTAAGTTTACTTCCAAGTATTGGAACTTCTGTGTTCATGTGCATCTAACTGTAATTATTATGTCATTAATCTGATGTCTTTTTAAGGACAGAAAGGACACTCACCGATCACCAGATTGTCTAGGTTATGTCCTGCTTTCTTGCATTTATTTCCCAGTGCCTCTCTCAATGGCTTTGGATTGTTTGTTACTGACCTACTGTACAAATCTATCTGCCTGGTATGTTGTCTCTTTATGTTTCATCCACAGCTTGCATTTTTTAGATTAACTCTTCTGTTTGGCCACTGAAACACTGTTGCTATTCTGGACTGATTAACAGTGTTATGACCCCAAATTCTGTTTATCTCTAGTGTTTGTGATAATCCCCTGACTGCTACTAATAAACCAGTTTTCTTTTTTCTTTCTTTCTTTTTTTTTTTTTTTTGTGGTTCTCTGGTCAAGAGCCATTAGTTGAGCCTTTGTTATGTAGACTTTTTATGATATATTGAATATATTTTTACACCCATTGATAAATTTAGGAGCTGACAAACCAATGACTGTATTTATTTCCTCTGGGAAATGTGTTGAGTTACATCAAATGGCTTTGTGTGTTACTGATGCATATTGCAATTCTCTGTATAAAATGACTCAACATGCAGTGACGGTCGCCCAACCTAAAGCCCTTGATGTTGCATATGTGGGAACTGGGTCTCTGCAGCATGCTGGCTGTACTGGCTGAGCAGAAATGGTAATCTGCAGTTGGGTGCTCATGTCACATGTCACATGGTACTTGAGTGTACACTGGGTTTATGAATGAATGTGTGAATTTTCTCGGCATGATAGTTTTGTCATATTGTTTTTCCTCCCAGACACTCTCGCTTTGGTGTCAGTTTCACATATATTCTCCAAAATCACACATACCCACAGACTTGAGCACAATTTAGTGGGGTATAGGGGGGACATGTCCCCCCCCCCCACCTTTTCAACCAGAAGGGACAGAATATGGTATGTCCCCCCACCTTCTGACATATATGTGTGTACTTGAAACATGTTATGTCAGTCTTATGTGCAAAACCATGTCAGAATAGTATCTTTGGTTCTGCAAGTTTGTATTTTTTAGCAGCATTGACTTGTTTACAACACCTGTTTCTTGTTTGTCACATTCTGAATTTTCTGGGACTGCATTTGCCCAGATTTGAAACTAAAAATAGTTGCCTCTAGGGACTAGTGTCTACACATAAGTATCAATGGACCATATGCTAATTTACTAAATTCTGAAAGTTAGAAAAGGAAATCAGAAAAGCTATCTGGGACCTCAGAAAGCCCATCTGCAATTATTGCTTGATCTCCAAAATCAGTCTATGCAAGTGAAATTATGTTCAGTATGTTGTCATTAGTGCCACTTTGAAAATTAAATTCATAAGTAATTTATCCTAAACTTATGATCTGTTGTTTTTTCAAACTTATGCAAAAACAAATCTTGAGAAAAAAAAAATACAGTATGCGATAGTTAATAATTATTAAGAGCCTGTTCTTTCATATTTATGAATACATTTTACCACATTGCAGTTGTTTTTTTAATGAAAACTCAACCTGTCATTCTTTTTGAGTTCTACACATGTGGTGATACATTATTTACACCAGGATGTTAATAAAAATCAATGCTGGCTATTCTCAGAATAAAGTACTTATATCCACAATTTCAAATTGCATAAGTCAAATGGTGTCCACTTTATGGTCTTCTCAAAACATTAAAATTAATGCATCTGAGCTTATCTAGAAAATGTTGGCTTCTGGGGGCATAAGACGGCCCCCAGACCCCCGGCCTATGGGCTTCGGGCCTTGTACTTTGTCCCCCCCAATTTCTAGTTCTAAATTGCGCCCTTGCCCACAGAGTCCATCACTTCATTATCTTATAGCATCATACAAATCATGACAATTTCCTGTTTTCTTTGCCTCATCTATTGGCGGATCCCTGTCCTCGGAGTGACACAAGGGAGCACCACAGACTAAAGCTAATTATAACACAAATCTTATAATTCCTTTGAACCTGTTGACTGCTCCCCCTTGTTTATTGTTTCATTTTTTGGTTCACAGCATACGCATAAATGAGCTGGGCAGTGGGCACAGATCTATTTGAGGTATGTCCAAGCTCACAGCGGCTGTAAGCAGCAGGAAATATGGGCACAATACTAGTTGCTGGGCACAAAATGGTTGTATAGACCGTGTTCATTAGGCATGGGCATGTTGTAGTGTGAGCATAATATCAACTAATCAGAGAGGACTCTGTCCTTGACATGTCACACCAAAATCATAACAATTCAAATTTAGGCTGTTAGTGACCATCCGATGGTCCACTGGGATTACTTTGTGCACTTCCGTAACCACTTTCAAAGTATACGGCATTCACAAAAAAACAGCTACGGAGTTGTCCAAAAACAAACTACTCATGAGTACTGGGGTGTTTCCAACAAGTGACGCCACTACTAGAAGCATCTTAGTGTGCACTTCAGCGGAATGTAGCTGCTAAACTTAAGAACTAAGCCACAGATTAATTCCAAAGTAGACATAAGTGTGATGTTGTGTTATGGTGACTCATTGTTAAGTGATAACAGTTAATTTTGATGTAGTCATGGTAAAACCTGCAGCTCCAAGAACGTTGATGTGCACCTGCAGCGACGAGTCATTAACTGCAGCCTGTCAATAACAATCTCTGCTCCAGGATCAGTTTTGTCCACGATTGATTGTGAGTGTTATCACAAAAATAAAAAAAAAAAAAATCACCTGCTCCCAGGGAAAGCAAGCATCTCATCAGGGGCACATACACACACAGCGAGCTTTGCAGCACACATACATACACACTTTCCAGCTCCAAATTCATTCTCTCAAATTAAAAAAAGTGTGTGTGTATATATATATATATATATATGTATATATATATATAGCCACAAAACACAAAAGGGACAAAATCCTGAACATCAATCAATCAATCAATCAATCAATTTTTTTTTATATAGCGCCAAATCACAACAAACAGTTGCCCCAAGGCGCTTTATATTGTAAGGCAAGGCCATACAATAATTATGTAAAACCCCAACGGTCAAAACGACCCCCTGTGAGCAAGCACTTGGCTACAGTGGGAAGGAAAAACTCCCTTTTAACAGGAAGAAACCTCCAGCAGAACCAGGCTCAGGGAGGGGCAGTCTTCTGCTGGGACTGGTTGGGGCTGAGGGAGAGAACCAGGAAAAAGACATGCTGTGGAGGGGAGCAGAGATCGATCACTAATGATTAAATGCAGAGTGGTGCATACAGAGCAAAAAGAAAAAGAAACAGTGCATCATGGGAACCCCCCAGCAGTCTACGTCTATAGCAGCATAACTAAGGGATGGTTCAGGGTCACCTGATCCAGCCCTAACTATAAGCTTTAGCAAAAAGGAAAGTTTTAAGCCTAATCTTAAAAGTAGAGAGGGTGTCTGATAATAAGCTGATAATAATGATAATAAGCTGATAATAATGAATTACAATAGTCCAGCCTAGAGGAAATAAATGCATGAATTAGTTTTTCAGCATCACTCTGAGACAAGACCTTTCTGATTTTAGAGATATTGCGTAAATGCAAAAAAGCAGTCCTACATATTTGTTTAATATGCACTTTGAATGACATATCCTGATCAAAAATGACTCCAAGATTTCTCACAGTATTACTAGAGGTCAGGGTAATGCCATCCAGAGTAAGGATCTGGTTAGACACCATGTTTCTAAGATTTGTGGGGCCAAGTACAATAACTTCAGTTTTATCTGAGTTTAAAAGCAGGAAATTAGAGGTCATCCATGTCTTTATGTCTGTAAGACAATCCTGCAGTTTAGCTAATTGGTGTGTGTCCTCTGGCTTCATGGATAGATAAAGCTGGGTATCATCTGCGTAACAATGAAAATTTAAGCAATACCGTCTAATAATACTGCCTAAGGGAAGCATGTATAAAGTGAATAAAATTGGTCCTAGCACAGAACCTTGTGGAACTCCATAATTAACTTTAGTCTGTGAAGAAGATTCCCCATTTACATGAACAAATTGTAATCTATTAGACAAATATGATTCAAACCACCGCAGCGCAGTGCCTTTAATACCTATGGCATGCTCTAATCTCTGTAATAAAATTTTATGGTCAACAGTATCAAAAGCAGCACTGAGATCTAACAGAACAAGCACAGAGATGAGTCCACTGTCCGAGGCCATAAGAAGATCATTTGTAACCTTCACTAATGCTGTTTCTGTACTATGATGAATTCTAAAACCTGACTGAAACTCTTCAAATAGACCATTCCTCTGCAGATGATCAGTTAGCTGTTTTACAACTACCCTTTCAAGAATTTTTGAGAGAAAAGGAAGGTTGGAGATTGGCCTATAATTAGCTAAGATAGCTGGGTCAAGTGATGGCTTTTTAAGTAATGGTTTAATTACTGCCACCTTAAAAGCCTGTGGTACATAGCCAACTAACAAAGATAGATTGATCATATTTAAGATCGAAGCATTAAATAATGGTAGGGCTTCCTTGAGCAGCCTGGTAGGAATGGGGTCTAATAAACATGTTGATGGTTTGGATGAAGTAACTAATGAGAATAACTCAGACAGAACAATCGGAGAGAAAGAGTCTAACCAAATACCGGCATCACTGAAAGCAGCCAAAGATAACGATACGTCTTTGGGATGGTTATGAGTAATTTTTTCTCTAATAGTTAAAATTTTGTTAGCAAAGAAAGTCATGAAGTCATTACTAGTTAAAGTTAATGGAATACTCAGCTCAATAGAGCTCTGACTCTTTGTCAGCCTGGCTACAGTGCTGAAAAGAAACCTGGGGTTGTTCTTATTTTCTTCAATTAGTGATGAGTAGAAAGATGTCCTAGCTTTACGAAGGGCTTTTTTATAGAGCAACAGACTCTTTTTCCAGGCTAAGTGAAGATCTTCTAAATTAGTGAGACGCCATTTCCTCTCCAACTTACGGGTTATCTGCTTTAAGCTACGAGTTTGTGAGTTATACCACGGAGTCAGACACTTCTGATTTAAAGCTCTCTTTTTCAGAGGAGCTACAGCATCCAAAGTTGTCTTCAATGAGGATGTAAAACTATTGACGAGATACTCTATCTCCCTTACAGAGTTTAGGTAGCTACTCTGCACTGTGTTGGTATATGGCATTAGAGAACATAAAGAAGGAATCATATCCTTAAACCTAGTTACAGCGCTTTCTGAAAGACTTCTAGTGTAATGAAACTTATTCCCCACTGCTGGGTAGTCCATCAGAGTAAATGTAAATGTTATTAAGAAATGATCAGACAGAAGGGAGTTATCAGGGAATACTGTTAAGTCTTCTATTTCCATACCATAAGTCAGAACAAGATCTAAGATATGATTAAAGTGGTGGGTGGACTCATTTACTTTTTGAGCAAAGCCAATAGAGTCTAATAATAGATTAAATGCAGTGTTGAGGCTGTCATTCTCAGCATCTGTGTGGATGTTAAAATCGCCCACTATAATTATCTTATCTGAGCTAAGCACTAAGTCAGACAAAAGGTCTGAAAATTCACAGAGAAACTCACAGTAACGACCAGGTGGACGATAGATAATAACAAATAAAACTGGTTTTTGGGACTTCCAATTTGGATGGACAAGACTAAGAGACAAGCTTTCAAATGAATTAAAGCTCTGTCTGGGTTTTGGATTCATTAATAAGCTGGAATGGAAGATTGCTGCTAATCCTCCACCCCGGCCCGTGCTACGAGCATTCTGACAGTTAGTGTGACTCGGGGGTGTTGACTCATTTAAACTAACATATTCATCCTGCTGTAACCAGGTTTCTGTTAGGCAGAATAAATCAATATGTTGATCAATTATTATATCATTTACCAACAGGGACTTAGAAGAGAGAGACCTAATGTTTAATAGACCACATTTAACTGTTTTAGTCTGTGGTGCAGTTGAAGGTGCTATATTATTTTTTCTTTTTGAATTTTTATGCTTAAATAGATTTTTGCTGGTTATTGGTAGTCTGGGAGCAGGCACCGTCTCTACGGGGATGGGGTAATGAGGGGATGGCAGGGGGAGAGAAGCTGCAGAGAGGTGTGTAAGACTACAACTCTGCTTCCTGGTCCCAACCCTGGATAGTCACGGTTTGGAGGATTTAAGAAAATTGGCCAGATTTCTAGAAATGAGAGCTGCTCCATCCAAAGTGGGATGGCTGCCGTCTCTCCTAACAAGACCAGGTTTTCCCCAGAAGCTTTGCCAATTATCTATGAAGCCCACCTCATTTTTTGGACACCACTCAGACAGCCAGCAATTCAAGGAGAACATGCGGCTAAACATGTCACTCCCGGTCTGATTGGGGAGGGGCCCAGAGAAAACTACAGAGTCCGACATTGTTTTTGCAAAGTTACACACCGATTCAATGTTAATTTTAGTGACCTCCGATTGGCGTAACCGGGTGTCATTACTGCCGACGTGAATTACAATCTTACCAAATTTACGCTTAGCCTTAGCCAGCAGTTTCAAATTTCCTTCAATGTCGCCTGCTCTGGCCCCCGGAAGACAATTGACTATGGTTGCTGGTGTCGCTAACTTCACATTTCTCAAAACAGAGTCGCCAATAACCAGAGTTTGATCCTCGGCGGGTGTATCGTCGAGTGGGGAAAAACGGTTAGAGATGTGAACGGGTTGGCGGTGTACACGGGGCTTCTGTTTAGGGCTACGCTTCCTCCTCACAGTCACCCAGTCAGCCTGCTTTCCCGGCTGCTCGGGATCTGCCAGGGGGGAACTAACGGCGGCTAAGCTACCTTGGTCCGCACCGACTACAGGGGCCTTGCTAGCTGTAGAATTTTCCACGGTGCGGAGCCGAGTCTCCAATTCGCCCAGCCTGGCCTCCAAAGCTACGAATAAGCTACACTTATTACAAGTACCATTACTGCTAAAGGAGGCCGAGGAATAACTAAACATTTCACACCCAGAGCAGAAAAGTGCGGGAGAGACAGGAGAAGCCGCCATGCTAAATCGGCTAAGAGCTAGTAGCTACGCTAAGCTAGCGGATTCCTAAAAACACGCAAAGCGAATAATGTGTAAATAATTTAGAGGTGATTCAGCAGAAGGAGTGCTTTAGTTAAGGCACGTAAAGATTACACTGGGAAACAAATCGTAATCTAGATAACTAGATCAATCTAACTGCGCAGATCAAACAGCTAACAGATACAGAAAAACACCGCTGTGCTCCGGAACAAGAAGTGATACAATACCGCAGTGAGAGCCGACCACCAGTAGAGTCAAGTAAAAAGTAAAAAAAAAAAAAAAAATAAAAATAAAAAGGTAAAAAAGTAAAAAAGTCTTGAAAAAGACTATTAGTTCAAAGTCCAAAGCAGCAGGTAGCAGTCTCTGTGTAAACAGTCCCAACAGAGAGCCAAAATTAACAGATACAGCAAAACACCGCTGATGAACATGCCAGATATCATTGTGTTATGGATTTATTTCAAAATGTAAACTTCACGCAATCAAAGAAGTACGCACACGTGTGAGATTGCCGGCTGCAGCTCTGCCTCTCTCTTGATTGTGGCACATAAAATAACATCTATTAACTCCTGGAAATAATGTATTCTGACTTTTCCCAATGTAACAAATCCATCTGCGTGTCAGGAAGTCTGTACAAAACAGTGTCAGATGTCCCTACGTCCATGTCCACAGCTTCAGTAAACCAGCATCCACACAAACCGCGCGTCACCACACCACAGTGTGCCGTCTTCTCTCTGTAAATCCAAGCCATCACTTTCGAACAGCAGCTCAGAAGCTTTGTTTTTGGGCAGAGCAGGTTTGTTTCCCTCTGTCTGGCAGTCACTGGGATGTTTCTGTTTCACTAATAAGGACGTCACACAGTGAAAAATGCAGAGAATTGCCGAGTGAATTCTTTTCCAGAAAGGCACCTGCTAACGCTCAGAGTGAAAGGAATAAAATACATCAGAGATCACTAATTATTAGCAGATGTAGGCAGAGACATTTACAATCATGAGTACTTTTATGTTGTCTTACTAAATGGGACGTTAATTTATCACACCTGATAAATGCATTGTCACTGTGAAATACAGTCATCCTCAGAATTACTTGCACCCCTGAAAGAAAATGTGCCGTTAAACTGACAGGTGAGCTGTGAGGTTTAGAGGGTTAATTAACGTCAAAGGATTATCTTGATTTCACCTTTTTTCTTTGCAGAGAGTTCAACATAAGAAACCAAGTTTTGAAGTATGGAAATAAATTAAATCAAATAATGAAACATTTCTAAATTGTCAGCAAATGACAGATTTTAATAACTGCATCAAATTAAAATGCAAGTCAGCTATTGCCAACAAATGATTGCTATTTACGCCTTTGTTCACCAGAGCATGGCTGCCTGCGTGTCCTTGGAACAGAAGAGGAGATCGGCAGACAGGAGACGTGCCTGAGCATTTTAATCACACTGATGTAGCCAACATTCAGACAGCCTGATAAGCGATTATATGCGCGCGCACCTCTAAATTGTGAGCGAGATGTCTGCCTTCTCTCACCAACCTCACAGTAGGCATTTGTCAGCAATATTTGGGAAGATATTCAAAGAGTGATTTCAACCACAGGGAGGTGATGGTCTAGTGGCTAAGCCTTGGGCTTGAGACCAGAGGGTCCTTGGTTCAAATCACAACCTGACCAGAAAATCACTAAGGACCCCTTCCTTTGGCAAGGTTCTTAATCTCCTAGTTGCTAGTGTAGTGAGCACCTTGCATGACAACACCCTGACATCAGGATGAATGTGAGGCATTATTGTAAAGCGCTTTGAGCATCTGATACAGATGGAAAAGCGCGATATAAATGCAGTCCATTTAACCACATGCAAATAGCAAATATGAACATCAGTTTCTAATAATTACTTACTTAGGATTTCATTTGTCAAGTGACGGAGAGATTAGATTAAGATGAGGCTAATATACAGTCAGGTACATAAGTATTTGGACACTGAATTTTCTTTTTCTTTTTAGTTTAACTCCATCACCATCATCCATCATGGAGTTGAAATGAAACCACCAAGATGTGGCTGAAGTGTAGACTTTCACCTCTAATTCAGAAGGTAAATAAAAATATTGCATTAATCTTAAGAAATTACAGCCATGTTTATTCACAGTCCCTTTATTTTCAGAGATCATAAGTTTCTCCCTACCACATGTTGTGACATCTGGGCCACTGTGGGAGCACATCATTAAATCAAATCAAATCAATTTTATTTATATAGCACCAAATCACAACGGTTGCCCCAAGGCACTTTATATTGTAAGGCAAGGCCATACAATAATTACGGAAAAACCCCAACGGTCAAAACGACCCCCTGTGAGCAAGCACTTGATGACAGTGGGAAGGAAAAACTCCCTTTTAACAGGAAGATACCTCCAGCAGAACCAGGCTCAGGGAGGGGCAGTCTTCTGCTGGGACTGGTTGGGGCTGAGGGAGAGAACCAGGAAAAAGACATGCTGTGGAGGGGAGCAGAGATCAATCACTAATGATTAAATGCAGAGTGGTGCATACAGAGCAAAAAGAGAAAGAAACACTCAGTGCATCATGGGAACCCCCCAGTAGTCTAAGTCTATAGCAGCATAACTAAGGGATGGTTCAGGGTCACCTGATCCAGCCCATAACTATAAGCTTTAGCAAAAAGGAAAGTTTTAAGCCTAATCTTAAAAGTAGAGAGGGTGTCTGTCTCCCTAATCTGAACTGGGAGCTGGTTCCACAGGAGAGGAGCCTGAAAGCTGAAGGCTCTGCCTCCCATTCTACTCTTACAAACCCTAGGAACTACAAGTAAGCCTGCAGTCTGAGAGCGAAGCACTCTATTGGGGTGATATGGTACTATGAGGTCCCTAAGATAAGATGGGACCTGATTATTCAAAACCTTATAAGTAAGAAGAACAATTTTAAATTCTATTCTAGAATTAACAGGAAGCCAATGAAGAGAGGCCAATATGGGTGAGATATGCTCTCTCCTTCTAGTCCCTGTCAGTACTCTAGCTGCAGCATTTTGAATTAACTGAAGGCTTTTCAGGGAACTTTTAGGACAACCTTGTTGGGAAAGGGTCATAACACGGACCCGCAACAGGGGGCGCAAATGAACGGACAATGGATAAGACAAAGAGTAACAATTTAATGTTGTGAATCGCACAACTAAATACAGATACAGATAATGCCAATTGTACACAAGGTGACGTGCGGGCAGGCTCAAAGATAGGAGACCTCTTGCGATCGGAGAGCCGGGACCCACACAGCTTCCACCACCAACGGCCTGAAGAACACCGGAGCCGCCAAGTCCTGAGTCCCCAGGTGGTCACCGTCTTCGGTTGCAGACCCTGGTACTGCTGGCAGAAGATGACAAAACAGTTATGGTGAGTGTGTATCCACACACCCAGTAATCCTTGGAACTAGTTCCTTCAGGAGGGAGAACCTCCACCTCCAGATACGTTATCACTCGTGCAGCTCCTGTTTGTCTTCCTTCTGGGTGGAGTGAGAGACGAAGACCGTCGTCCTCTCACTATCCACTAATCCAGTCTTCCACAGACTTCACAGGTACGCGGCTGTACACAGATCACAGTTTAGATACACTGAATAACAACAGCAGAGAAGAATTACCTTCGACGGTAGTTGATTTCTCGGCGAGGAGGTGGAGTAATGATCCGGCTTTTGTAGAGGTGGTGGTGATTGGTGACAGCTGGTGTAAACGAGTGACAGCTGTCACTCTCTGTCTCGGCGCCCTCTCATGCTTGAAGCCCGCACTCCAAGCAGGGTGCCATCTGGTGGTGGTGGGCCAGCAGTACCTCCTCTTCAGCGGCCCACACAACAGGACCCCCCCCTCAACGGGCGCCTCCTGGCGCCCGACCAGGCTTGTCCGAGTGTCGGCGGTAGAAATCGGCCAGGAGGGCCGGGTCCAGGATGAAGCTCCTCTTCACCCAGGAGTGTTCTTCGGGTCCGTACCCCTCCCAGTCCACCAGATATTGAAAACCCCGGCCCTTCCGACGGACGTCCAGGAGCCGGCATACTGTCCACGCGGGCTCCCCGTCGATGATCCGGGCAGGAGGCCTGGCCGTTCGTCTGTGGGTGATACCCGGACGAGAGACTCACGGTGGCCCCCAGTTCCTTACAAAAACTCCTCCAGACCTGTGAGGAGAACTGGGGACCATGATCCGAAACGATGTCCTATGGTATCCCATGCAGACGCACGACGTGGTGGACCAGGAGGTCTGCTGTCTCCTGGGCCGTCGGGAGCTTCGGGAGGGCCACGAAGTGGGCCGCCTTGGAGAACCGGTCCACTATCGTGAGGATGACGGTGTTACCCTGGGACGGCGGGAGGCCCGTGACGAAGTCCAGGCCAATGTGAGACCAGGGGCGATGAGGCACAGGCAGGGGCTGGAGGAGGCCCCTGATCTTGTGATGATCCACCTTGCCCTAGCACAGGTGGTGCAGGCCTGGACATAGTCCCGGACGTCGGCTTCCAGTGACGCCCACCAGAAGCACTGCTGGACTACTGCCACGGTCCTACGCACTCCGGGATGACAGGAGAGCTTGGATCCGTGGCAGACGTCCAAGACAGCAGCCCTGGCTTCTGGTGGGACGTAAAGTCTGTTCTTAGGACCGTTCCCCGGGTCCTGGTTCCTGGTCAGGGCCTCCCGGATGGTCTTTCCACGTCCCATGTGAGGGTGGCCACGACAGTGGACTCGGGAACGATGGTCTCGATGGGGTCTGACAACTCGGCCTTGGCTTCCTCTTCATGCACCCGGGACAGTGCGTCAGATCGTTGGTTTCTAGTCCCGGGACGGTAGGTGATCCGGAAGTCAAAGCGTCCAAAGAACAGGGACCAGCGGGCTTGCCTGGGGTTCAGCCGCTTGGCGGTCCGGATGTACTCCAGGTTCCGATGGTCCGTGAAAACCGTGAAAGGCACCGTAGCTCCCTCCAACAGGTGTCTCCACTCTTCAAGAGCCTCCTTAACCGTGAGGAGTTCCCGATCGCCCACGTCATAGTTGCGTTCTGCGGGGGTCAACCTTTGGGAAAAGTAGGCACATGGATGGAGAACCTTGTTGGACTCCCCGCTCTGGGACAGAACGGCTCCTATCCCTGAGTCAGAGGCGTCCACCTCCACTATGAACTGGCGAGTAGGATCAGGCTGCACCAGAACTGGTGCAGACGAAAACCGGCGTTTCAACTCCCTAAACGCGGCTTCGCACCGATCCGACCAAGTGAAGGGGACTTTAGTGGAGGTCAGGGCAGTCAGGGGGCTAACAACCTGACTGTAACCTTTAATGAACCTCCGATAGAAATTTGCAAAGCCGAGGAACTGTTGCAGCTTCCTACGGCTTGTTGGTTGGGGCCAATCTCTCACCGCCGCAACCTTGGCCGGATCCGGGGCGACGGAGTTGGAGGAGATGATGAACCCCAGAAAGGACAAAGAAGTGCGGTGGAACTCACACTTCTCGCCCTTCACAAACAACCGGTTTTCTAGTAACCGCTGCAGGACCTGACGTACATGCTGGACATGAGACTCAGGGTCCGGAGAAAAGATGAGTATGTCATCCAGATATACGAAGACAAACTGGTGCAGGAAGTCCCGCAAGACGTCATTAACCAATGCTTGGAACGTCGCGGGGGCATTAGTGAGGCCGAACGGCATGGCCAGGTACTCAAAATGACCTAACGGGGTGTTAAATGCCGTCTTCCATTCGTCTCCCTTCCGGATCCGAACCAGGTGGTACGCATTCCTAAGATCAAGTTTGGTGAACATTTTGGCTCCATGCAGGGGCGTGAACACCGAATCCAACAGGGGCAACGGGTATCGATTGCGAACCGTAATCTCGTTCAGCCCTCTGTAGTCAATGCATGGACGGAGTCCGCCGTCTTTTTTACCCACAAAAAAGAAACCCGCACCCATCGGGGAGGTGGAGTTCCGAATCAACCCGGCGGCTAAGGAGTCCCGGATGTAGGTCTCCATCGATTCGCGTTCCGGACGTGAGAGGTTGTACAATCTACTGGACGGGTACTCAGCGCCCGGAATCAAATCGATGGCACAATCGTACGGTCGGTGTGGGGGAAGAGTGAGTGCCAGATCTTTGCTGAAGACGTCAGCAAGATCGTGGTACACCTCGGGCACCGCTGTCAGATTGGGGGGGACTTTGACCTCCTCTTTAGCTGTAATTCCGGGTGGAACCGAGGATCCAAGACACTCCCGGTGGCAGGTTTCGCTCCACTGCATCACCACCCCAGACGGCCAATCAATCCGGGGATTGTGCTTCGCCATCCATGGAAATCCCAGAATCACTCCGGAGGTAGAAGGTGTTACATAAAACACAATCTCCTCCCTGTGATTCCCAGACACAACCAAGGTTACTGGCTGTGTCTGATGTGTAATTAACGGGAGTAGAGTGCCATCTAGTGCTCGTACCTTCAATGGTGAAGGCAGGGCCACCAGAGGAAGCCCTACTGCCCTGGCCCATCTGCTGTCCAGCAGATTCCCTTCTGACCCCGTGTCTACCAGTGCTGGGGCGTGAAGGGTTAAATCCCCACTCAGGATTGTTACTGGGATTCGTGCTGATTTATGGGTTTTCCCTGTGTAAATATTATGGCCCACCCTTAACCCAGTTCCTAAGGATGGGCGTTGGAGTTTGATCGTTTGGGGCAGTCTTTTAACATGTGCTCACAAGAGCCACAGAAAAAACACTCCCCGCGGGCCAGCCTCCTTTGTCTGATATTTGATTTTAATTTGGCCCTGCTCGTCAGCAGGGGGAGCTGTTGCCACACGGAGCCCTCTGGCAGTGGAACGTAGGGAAGACGACACGCTTTCGGACCCGGAGGAGAGAGGGACGGCTTGTGCCTGACCATGCCCCCCGGCCTGCTCCCGACGGTGTTCATTCAACCGGTTGTCTAAACGTATAACCAAACTGACAAGCCCATCGAAGTCTTGCGGTTCGTCCTTAGCCAGTAAATGCTCCTTCAGTACTGGAGACAGTCCGCTTATGAAGGCGGCGCGGAGCGCAACATTATTCCAGCCGGACCTCGCAGCCACGATGCGGAAGTCGACTGCATAATCAGCTGCACTTCGGCGCCCCTGTCTCATTGACAGCAGCACGCTCGAGGCGGTCTCGCCTCTGTTGGGATGATCAAACACCTGTTTGAATTCCCGTACAAACCCAGCGTATGACGTCAGGAGCCACAAATTCTGTTCCCAAAGTGCCGTAGCCCAAGCGCGTGCCTCACCTCGAAGCAAATTAATCACATAAGCCACCCGGCTGGCATCTGATGCATACATAACTGGACGCTGTGCAAAAACGAGCGAACACTGCATTAAGAAGTCTGCGCACGTTTCGACACAACCTCCGTACGGTTCTGGAGGGCTTATGTAAGCTTCAGGGGACGGTGGGGGGGTTTGTTGAACGGCCAGTGGAACGTCTGTCTGTGGCCCAGAGCCAGCAGGAGGAGTCACTGCAGCAGCGCTCGAGTCGCGCGCTTCCACTCTGGCGGTGAGAGCCTCCACCCCCCGATTGAGGACTGCATTCTGCTCGGTTACCAGATTTAACTGAGCGGTGAAAGTGGTAAGGATTTGCTGCAGATCACTTACCATGCCTCCTGCTGACGCCTGCACTCCTTGTTCTCCCATTGGCTGTTCAAGCTGTGGTTGACGCCCCTCGGGATCCATGACGAATGGCCGAGAAATCCTGTTGGGAAAGGGTCGTAACACGGACCCGCAACAGGGGGCGCAAATGAACGGACAATGGATAAGACAAATTGTAACAATTTAATGTTGTGAATCGCACAACTAAATACAGATACAGATAATGCCAATTGTACACAAGGTGACGTGCGGGCAGGCTCGAAGATAGGAGACCTCTGGCGATCGGAGAGCCGGGACCGAGTCCCCAGGTGGTCACCGTCTTCGGTTGCAGACCCTGGTACTGCTGGCAGAAGATGACAAAACAGTTATGGTGAGTGTGTATCCACACACCCAGTAATCCTTGGAACTAGTTCCTTCGGGAGGGAGAACCTCCACCTCCAGATACGTTATCACTCGTGCAGCTCCTGTTTGTCTTCCTTCTGGATGGAGTGAGAGACGAAGACCGTCGTCCTCTCACTATCCGCTAATCCAGTCTTCCACAGACTTCACAGGTACGCGGCTGCACACAGATCACAGTTTAGATACACTGAATAACAACAGCAGAGAAGAATTACCTTCGATGGTAGTTGATTTCTCGGTGAGGAGGTGGAGTAATGATCCGGCTTTTGTAGAGGTGGTGGTGATTGGTGACAGCTGGTGTAAACGAGTGACAGCTGTCACTCTCTGTCTTGGTGCCCTCTCATGCTTGAAGCCCGCACTCCAAGCAGGGCGCCGACTGGTGGTGGTGGGCCAGCAGTACCTCCTCTTCAGCGGCCCACACAACAAACCTGATAATAATGAATTACAATAGTCCAGCCTAGAGGAAATAAATGCATGAATTAGTTTTTCAGCATCACTCTGAGACAAGACCTTTCTAATTTTAGAGATATTGCGCAAATGCAAAAAAGGAGTCCTACATATTTGTTTAATATGCGCACTGAATGACATATCCTGATCAAAAATGACTCCAAGATTTCTCACAGTATTACTAGAGGGCAGGGTAATGCCATCCAGAGTAAGGATCTGGTTAGACACCATGTTTCTAAGATTTGTGGGGCCAAGTACAATAACTTCAGTTTTATCTGAATTTAAAAGCAGGACATTAGAGGTCACCCATGTCTTTATGTCTGTAAGACAATCCTGCAGTTTAGCTAATTGGTGTGTGTCCTCTGGCTTCATGGATAAATAAAGCTGGGTATCATCTGCGTAACAATGAAAATTTAGCAATGCTGTCTAATAATACTGCCTAAGGGAAACATGTATAAAGTGAATAAAATTGGTCCTAGCACAGAACCTTGAGTAAGAACATCACTGTTTACCTTATTTTGAAGAGATTTGCAGTTTTTCCGGTGGTGCTCTGACTGGCACAGCCAGCATTAAAAAATACATCCAATAAGTGTAAACCAGCCTGGACAAACTCAGTAATAAATAATACCAACATACGTATCTTGCAACTCAGCTGTGTCCTGCTGATTTGACTTTTTCTAAAGCAACCTATAGCAGTCATGGAGAATGTCTTTCTGTCTGATGCTGCTTCCTGCTTCACTGGGCTTCGTAACCTTACATATTTCAAAATTCCACAAGTTCCACAAAATGGTCATTAACCATTTGATTACCATTGTCACCTGTTTGTGCTTTGATTCTTTTATTTGTCCAGCTGCAGTCAATAACCAGTTAAAGAGACATCACTTACAACTAGCAGTGCTAATTGCTTTAAACCTAGAACTGTTATGTGTCGGACGCAGCTCGGAGAACCGACCAGCGTTTGAAGGACCCAGCATGAAATAAGCAGAGCACGGTACAAAGGCTAACTGAATTTAATACATAACAGTGATGTGATACAAAACAACAAAATAGTGTGCGGTCTGGCGTGGTGGTGATACGGTGCGCTCCCAGCAGCGCTAACGGTCCGGAGCCAGAAGCCGTTCGGACCCAAGGACCCCGCCGACACCCCCCAGGTGGCCGCAACAAACCGAGTCTGTGAAAGAAGGAACCATTATGTGAGTCCACACTCTACACACAGAGAGACCACTCAAAGGTGTACATAAACAGCAAACACTTCCTGGCTTAATTACTAATCAGCTTCCCAACCTGCAGGCATGGAACATCCAGTTCACAAAACTCCACTGCAGTGGAAGCCGATACATGACTAATGTACAGCTCAATATAATAAGGTGTGAGGGACACCACATTTACTGACTGTATAAACGTTAGTCACAAAATCTAACGTACCTCAGGAAGTGTGCTGACGAGCGTGAGACCTCACCCCCTCCTCTTTCACAGACCGTGCATCAAACCCTGGACGTTCTCTGCATCCACTGATGATGAGATGGCTCCCGAGACGACGATCTCACCCGTCTGGTCACAAGGTCGAGTCTCTGGCAAATACACACTGTATACTCCAGTCTTAAATGCCACCATGTTCCAATCCATATAGATGCACCACAGCTGTGAGTCCTGACGAGCCGCAGGTGATCAGGGTGAGGTCCTGATAACCTCAGCAACACAGCCACTCAGTCCCAAATGCAAGCCACCTGGAAGGAAAAACAAAAGACAGAAACAAAAAGGCAGCCAGGCCCCCCAGCCATACAACAGTACCCCACCCTCACGGGAAGCCTCCCGGCGACCACACAAACCTGGCCCAGGAGAAACACCCCCCTCCAGGGACCATGGCTGGAAACCGCATCTGCATTCGTCTTCCAACAGAATGGTTGATGTCCTCTCCTCTGGCTGCATCCTTGCCTTTGTTTCAGTCAGTCACTTAGCACAGATGTGGCCAGGAGTTCTTAAACCTGTGCGGTCAGCCTTTATCCAACCATGTGCGGTCATTAGTCATAAAACAAAAAAGACAAACACAAACAACCAAACCACCCCCCCCTCCCCAGGGGACCGTCCCATCAAACCCCGGGATGAGGAGAAAAGAAAAACCCCAAACTCAAGCTTACAAATAAAAGCGCTCTGGGATCCAACGTCACCCACGGGGACTCCCACCGCCTCCCAGAGGACCACTCGTCAACCCCAGGAAACGCCTCCCCTCATGACCAACGGACCCAGCCCCGGCCGTCTATGGCTAGATGGACCCACAGCCCTTTCCCCCCCAGAGGACACCACCGTCAAACCCTGAAGGCGGAAACTGGGGGGGAAAAACAAGAAGAGAGGAAAAAAAAAACATACAAACAAAACAACCCCACCCCCTTGGCGCAGTGGAAACTGGAAGCACGTCCAGTGTCACCAACCGTGACTATACCCCAGAAGCCAACCGGAAGGAGTGGAACAGCGGTTATGGCAAACAGCACAAACCGGCGCCACTCCTCCGACTTCTACACCAGCCACTAGCTGCGGGTATATCCCACTGTCCCAAACCTCAGCCACGCCGATGGCAGACGGCCAAAGGCGTGCTGAAGCCGGAGGTGGAACAAGGAATCAAAAAACAACCCCCCCCCCCCCCCCCCCCCCAGGTGCAGAGGTTACCCGGGAAACGCCCAGTATAACCAAACTGCACCACTCCAGCAACGCCGACACTACGGCTCACCCGGCTGGAGCCAGAGGAGAAGAGAGGGAAGAAAAAGAAAATACCCCAACCCCCCCCCCCCCCTCCCGGGTGCAGAGGCTACCTGGGAAATACCCAGCACAACCAAACTGCACCCCTCCAGCAACGCCGACACTACGGCTCACCCGGCTGGAGTCAGAGGAGAAGAGAGGGCATAACAAAAAACAAAACAAAAAACAACCCAATTACCCCCCCATGACCCCCCAGGGGACCGTCCCATCAAACCCTGGGAGGTGAAACCGAAAGAAATAAAAAAGACTAACAGACTAACATAAGGTTGCTTGGGTCCCCTTTTTTTTTTTTTTTTTTTGACAGAACTGCAGGGTCATGACCCAGACACTAAATAGTGTAAAACAAAAAATAAAATCCCACACAAAAGCCAACTCAAAAAACACCCACACAAAATGAACTAACACAAAAGAAATCAGTGACGTATACCGTTAAGCTCAAACAAGTCGAACACACCTGTTCCAACTTAGAGCTTAACGGCAATGTGACTAGTCACCAAAAGAGGGAGCCAAAGTGCTAACAAAGAAAAAAAAACCCCTTCGGTGACAAAAAACAAACGAGCTGCATCTCCGTGCACAGCTGTGTGCAACACACAACCAAAATGTGCTCAACTAAATAACGCCGGAGCTGATACAACAGACGCAGTAGTTATCTTTCTCCGGGGAAACGGGGCTACAACTGTAACACAGGAAGCTCAGCGACCCGTGCCACAGCGCTCCGCCGTGCGCGTGCACCCATTACAGATACACTCTTGCAGCTCCCGTTTAAACCTCTTATCCGGTCGGAGCGTGACGCGAAGCCGTCGCCAGTCACACTCCACCACGACCCACGGATAAGGCACAAACACAGGAACATGGCTGCAAGAGAGCACAAATCAGTTTTCAGTAATGGGTCTCAAACACGCACCATCCGGGCGGAGAGCACCCGCAACTGATCTGGATAACTACTGAACGTCTGCTGCCGCCTTCCCGGCGCGTTACCGTCTCAGCTTCCGCTGGGTCCGTGATGTTTGGCCAGAGACTACTGTTATGTGTCGGACGCAGCTCGGAGAACCGACCAGCGTTTGAAGGACCCAGTATGAAATAAGCAGAGCACGGTACAAAGGCTAACTGAATTTAATACATAACAGTGATGTGATACAAAACAACAAAAGAGTGTGCGGTCTGGCGTGGTGGTGATACGGTGCGCTCCCAGCAGCGCTAACGGTCCGGAGCCAGAAGCCGTTCGGACCCAAGGACCCCGCCGACACCCCCCAGGTGGCCGCAACAAACCGAGTCTGTGAAAGAAGGAACCATTATGTGAGTCCACACTCTACACACAGAGAGACCACTCAAAGGTGCACATAAACAGCAAACACTTCCTGGCTTAATTACTAATCAGCTTCCCAACCTGCAGGCATGGAACATCCAGTTCACAAAACTCCACTGCAGTGGAAGCCGATACATGACTAACGTACAGCTCAATATAATAAGGTGTGAGGGACACCACATTTACTGACTGTATAAACGTTAGTCACAAAATCTAACGTACCTCAGGAAGTGTGCTGACGAGCGTGAGACCTCACCCCCTCCTCTTTTACAGACCGTGCATCAAACCCTGGACGTTCTCTGCATCCACTGATGATAAGATGGCTCCCGAGACGACGATCTCACCCGTCTGGTCACAAGGTCGAGTCTCTGGCAATACACACTGTATACTCCAGTCTTAAATGCCACCATGTTCCAATCCATATAGATGCACCACAGCTGTGAGTCCTGACGAGCCGCAGGTGATCAGGGTGAGGTCCTGATAACCTCAGCAACACAGCCACTCAGTCCCAAATGCAAGCCACCTGGAAGGAAAAACAAAAGACAGAAACAAAAAGGCAGCCAGGCCCCCCAGCCATACAACAAGAACTCCTGAATCAAGAAATGTATGTACAGTAAAACTCACATATAATGGATTCAGGTGTGCCAGCAAATTTTATAATCAAAATCCGCTATATGTGTAAAAAGGACAAAAGCCATTATATGTATGTAATAGGTTAGTTACAGCCAGGAGGCGCTGATCAATCTGTGGGGAATCCCCAGCACCAATTAGACATATGTATTTCCTTGATTAAAAGGCTGACTTTGAATAGAGGCCTGCTTCATTTAATGACCAGGTCAAAACTTTGCCTGAAAAAAATAAACACCTGTCTTCAATAAGCGGTGGACACTATGTGCATTGAAAAGATTACATTTGGTCGAGTCCGCTTGGGAGTGGTACCTTAAAATCCTAAAGCCTGATTTTGCTTCTGCAACTCTCAATGGGACCGGAAACTCATCTGACTGCAAAAAAACAACAAAACCCCAGATATTCACAAGGGTTCAGAGAAGAGAATTGGATGAAAAAAAATCTAATGATTATTGCTTGAGAGCTTGAGATGTGATGCAAAGAAGAATAAGCAAAACTGCCCAAAGATAGGTGTCCCAAGCTTGTGGCATTGAGTATTGAACAAAGGATGTCAATAATTCTGTACAAGTAATTTCTTAGGTTTTTTTTTTATTAATATTTGCTCCGTTCTGGAATAAGGCTATAATAAGGCTTTGGAATAAAATGTGGGACAAGTGAAGTGCTGTGAATACTTTCTGGTTGCACCGTGCTGGAGCCCGTTGGAATCCACTACCCACTCTCACGGCATGCCATGATTCAGCAGCATGAAATATACATTAATTTATTGGTTTGTGGTATTGTCACAAAAAGTGCAAAATGTTTGCCATGGGAATACAAATTTATTGTAATACATGCTGTCACAGATGCATGAAATTAAAAGTGAAGCGGGGGGGAATAGGGTGTAGGTTATTGTTAAGGTTAGGATTGGGGGTTGTATTTTCTATCCCGGTTGTTTTTGTAATTTACTGCCACTTCCCAAAAACCAAACCATTATTTTCCTCATTTTGGGTTTTAGTCACGATAAAAACTAGGCCTGGACCATCACAGACAGTGTCCATCTTGTAAAGGCCACAAATGTAGCTTGTACAACACTTTTATAGCATGGGGCGTTTACAGTAGGTGTGGTTTAGTCTAACATTTCTAATGTTACTGGCTCTCACCAACAGGGGGAGCTTTCCCTGTATCTGGAACTTGCACATGTGATGGAGGTGAAGCTGAACTCATACATTTACACTTTAAACAAAGTTTCAAAAACTTTCAAAGATATAACACAGACAAACACTTGATAACTAAAATAAAATAATGAATTAGCATAGATATTATCTAACAGGGCAGGGATAGGGTAGGGTTATTAAAAGTGAGTTACACCCCCCCCCCCCCCCCCCCCCAAAAAAAAAAGTGACACTGGGCTAGAATCCAACACCCAGTTGTGTTGGAACCAGAACACATCCCTGTCAAATGCCAGCATTCACAGGGAAAATGTCAAAGATTCTGGCCCTCATGTACACAGCTTTCTCATTGCCTGTACATGCTGACTATGGTGTCCAGAAACTTGCTGGAGATCCCACAAATTCTCAGGATTTTCCAGAGAACAGCCTGTTCAGCTAACTTTGATAAAATCAACTCACGCTGCAAATAAGCAGTGCCAATTTTCACACTTGTGTTCTCAGAGTACTTGGAGATCTAGGATGCAGTCTGTGGTTGACTTGTTGAATATAAATCTAGATTGCTTGAGTTGCAAGTAACTTATACTGAGTCCTGCTATGAATAATCCTTTTCAGCACATTTTCCAGCACAGAGAGCAGTGTAATACCTCTGCACGTATTGTAATCCAGGCATTCACACTTTCCTTTACAGAGTGGGAGAATAAGTCCTTTCTTTCATTCCATAGTGATGATATCTGTCTCCCAGACTGAAAAAAGTATTGCTTGTAATACCAGGATGACAGTGTCAATCTCTTAGATTGCTGGAGCTCTTTCCCTGCATTTCATGGCCTTTGTAATCTCATGAACATTTGGTGGTTTGGAATTGACTGGAGAATCATATACAACATCCCTGGCACTGGAAATGTACAAAATCACTGCAGATTGATCAGCCTTTATGGCCCCTTCACACATAGTGCCTAGTGTAGATGACGTGTGGATGAAAACAGTGAAACAATGCAAAACAGTTCGAAAATAGCGCACCACGAAACATTGCGCCGATGAGCAGGCATGCACGATGGTTTTCTTGCACATTAGGGTGTCTGTTTCTAAGTGCCATGTGACCGGTGTTAGATGTTCCTGCATGTCACCTGGAATTTGGCCGGCACCTGCCATAAGAGGGTGCGATGGGATCGCACAGCACACACTTTGTCTTTCAGGCGTTTGTGTGTGCAAATAGTTGTAGCAGGTGTACGAGGCGTTAGAGGCAGGGACGAAAGTACACGGTTTGCACACAATTCCTGCATCACGTGCACTTTGTCCAAATTTCACACTATGTGAAGGGGCCTTAAACAGCTGCTCAGAATTGCCAGTCTAGCAGGACAGTACAACAGAGGCAACTGTCAAGACCAGTTCTGTCCATGTCCAGATTGTACACAAACTCACAAAATTGTCTTGTCATAAGGCAAGATTTAATCTTGGGCACTGAGCAAAAGAAAGCCCACGAGTCTTCAGTTGAATTTACCTGAATCTTTAAAAATATATATCAGAGGAGACATTTCTGAGGTATTGAATATGTTTTGGACTTCATTTTCACCAGTCAGTAAGAAGTATAAAAGTGTCTGGAGTAAGCAGTTGTTAAAACCTGAGTGCCCATGCATGGAGACTCATGAGGGAAGCCACCAAGACACTCATGACAACTTTGAAGGAGTTGTAGACTTCTGCAGCTGTGATTGGAGAAACCATACCCACTACATCTTTGTCTGTTCCACTCCAAAAATCACAGCCTCATGGTGAAGTGGAACAGAGAGCAATATTCATACAGAGAGACCAATCAATTGTACTCCCATGTGCTTTCTGACAAACTGCAGCTGAAATTTCAGATCTTCTTTTTCAGACAGATACTTAATTAACATAATGTACGAGGTCTGTTAGAAAAGTAACGGACCTTTTTATTTTTTGCAAAAACTATATGGATTTGAATCATGTGTGATTACATCAGCCAAGCTTGAACCTTCGTGCGCATGTGTGAGTTTTTTCACGCCTGTCGGTTGCGTCATTCGCCTGTGAGCACGCCTTGTGGGAGGAGTGGTCCAGCCCCCTCGTCGGATTTTCATTGTCAGGAAATTGGCTGATCGACTGCTGCTTTGCTTCATCAAAATTTTTTCAGAAAGTGTGAGAGACAGCCAAGTGGAAACCATTTGGAAAATTCAGATGGCTTTCATTGAAGATCTTATGGGGATCACACAGATTAAGGACAATTACAACTGGATTAAAGACGGCCCACAGTGGCGGATGGCGCACCGTGCACCGAGCGGCGATCGACAGGCTCAAATGACCAGATCATTTCCAAAGTGAACGCTTTGTTGATCCGGGACGTCGTCTGACTACCAGAGAAATGGCAAGACAGCTGGACATAGCACTTTTTCGGCACATTCCACTGTTACAGGAGTTTTTTGTCATGAAAAGACGTGCGGAGGAATTCGTGCATCGGGACGATGCCGTGATGAAGCCTCACAGGACATGTTGTGGCATGTCCAGCTCGTCCACAATTTCTCGGATAGTCACATGACTGAAAAGCCACCGAAAGTTGTCTGAATTTTCTGAATGGTGCAAGAGCTGGGCATGTTAGGGGTTGTCCTGTGAGACCAACACGGAGGTGCGGAGGAGGAGCGGAGAAATTCGCCACGGCGCCGCTCATGGCGCGGGATGAAAGCACCTCCGTGGCGAATTTCTCCGCTCCTCTTTCCATTACAAAAACTCCTGTAACAGTGGAATGTGCTGAAAAAGTGCTATGTCCAGCTGTCTTGCCATTTCTCTGGTAGTCAGACGACGTCCCAGATCAACAAAGCGTTCACTTTGGAAATGATCTGGTCATTTGAGCCTGTCAATCGCCGCTCGGTGCGCGGCGCGCCATCCGCCGCAGTGGGCCGTCTTTAATCCAGTTGTAATTGTCCTTAATCAGTGTGATCCCCATAAGATCTTCACTGAAAGCCATCTGAATTTTCCAAATGGTTTCCACCTGGCTGTCTCTCACACTTTCTGAAAAAATTTTGATGAAGCAAAGCGGCAGTCGATCAGCCAATTTCCTAACAATGAAAATCTGACGAGGGGGCTGGACCACTCCTCCCACAAGGCGTGCTCACAGGTGAATGACGCAACCGACAGGCATGAAAAAACTCACGCATGCGCACGAAGGTTCAAGCTTGGCTGATGCAATCACACATGATTCAAATCCATATAGTTTTTGCAAAAAATAAAAAGGTCCGTTACTTTTCTAACAGACCTCGTACAGTGGTTTGTTATTTTTTGTCCCTGTTGGTGAAACTGGTTCTTAGTTTGGCATAATCAAAATGCAGCAGGTTTAACTCCAGACAATACATTGACCTCAATGTATTGTCTCAAGATTGCAAGCTGTTGCAACATAACCTGTTAAATGTGACCACAACTTGAAGATTACCAAGTCATTCACATCTCAGAGTTTCACTGAATTTCACAAAATCCTATCAGAAGCTCATGAATGTGGCAACCACCTCCACCTGCATCCACAGGCACCTGCTGGTTTGAATACACTGAGAAGTGCAACAGTCCATAACTGTACATGCATCCACACAAAGAACAACAGATATGCATGCATACACACCAATAGCCTGTGTGCTCACACACACACTTTCCTGCATCCACTCCACTGTGAGATGTTTTTACTCAAATCTAAATTGCCCAGCTGTGTCCCCGCTGCTCTGCCAGCATTATTAAATGAACACAAAACAGTTATTATAGATCATCACCACACATGCACAAAGTGGAAGAGGAGCGGTGATTGAGGCAGAGAGAGAAAGCGAGCATGGCAGGTGGAGGGCAATGAATGAGAAAACAGATTTAGAGTGTGGAAGATGCGAGATAGAGGAAGGATGATTAGATCGCAGGCCAGTTAGATGAGTCTGAATGATGATAATTTAAAGATAAAATGTGCTTTAGACAAATATTTACATAGACTCTGTGACACTACCTGCAGCTTCTTAAAGGCTTTTGAATCATGGGTTTGATTTACTGTGAGCCCCCCCCCCCCCGCCCTCTGGAAATGGAAAAAGGAAATCAAAATTTGAGTGGTGATTCAAGTATCATCACAAGAATCTATCAGCCGTTAGAGGTCGCTCCTACTCGGACCTCAGTACTCTGTTAGCGTGAGTGCCACTGAAGATAATTAGATTTGGATTATACAGTAGTGTTCAGAATAATAGTAGTGCTATGTGACTAAAAAGATTAATCCAGTTTTTGAGTATATTTCTTACTGTTACATGGGAAACAAGGTACCAGTAGATTCAGTAGATTCTCACAAATCCAACAAGACCAAGCATTCATGATATGCACACTCTTAGGGCTATGAAACTGGGCTATTAGTAAAAAAAGTAGAAAAGAGGGTGTTCACAATAATAGTAGTGTGGCATTCAGTCAGTGAGTTTGGCAAATTTGTGGAACAAACAGGTGTTAATCAGGTGTCCACTATGTAAGGATGAAGCCAGCACCTGTTGAACATGCTTTTCTCTTTGAAAGCCTGAGGAAAATGGGACGTTCAAGACATTGTTCAGTAGAACAGTGTAGTTTGATTAAAAAGTTGATTGGAGAGGGGAAAACGTATATGCAGGTGCAAAAAATTATAGGCTGTTCATCTACAATGATCTCCAGTGCTTTAAAATTGACAAAAAAAAAAACAAAAAAAAACAGAGACGCATGGAAGAAAACGGAAAACAACCATCAAAATGTATAGAAGAATAACCAGAATGGCAAAGGCTCACCCATTGATCAGCTCCAGGATGATCAAAGACAGTCTGGAGCTAACTGTAAGTGCTGTGACAGTTAGAAGACGCCTGTGTGAAACTAATTTATGTGCAAGAATCCCCCACCAAGTCCCTCTGTTAAATAAAATACATGTGCAGAAGAGGTTACAATTTGCCAAAGAACACATCAACTGGCCTAAAGAGAAATGGAGGAATATTTTGTGGACTGATGAGAGTAAAATTGTTCTTTTTGGGTCCAAGGGCCGCAGACAGTTTGCGAGACGACCCCCAAACTCTAAATTCAAGCCACAGTTCACAGTAAAGACAGTAAAGCATGGTGGTGCAAGCATTGTGATTTGGGCATGTTTCTCCTACTATGGTGTTGGGCCTATATATCACATACCAGGTATCATGGATCAGTTTGGATATGTGAAAATACTTGAAGAGGTCATGTTGCCTTATGCTGAAGAGGACATGCCCTTGAAATGGGTGTTTCAACAAGACAATGACCCCAACCACACTAGTAAACAAGCAAAATCTTGGTTCCAATCCAACAAAATTAATGCCTCGCAGATGTGAAAAATCATGAAAAACTCTGGTTATACAACTAAATACTAGTTTAGTGATTCACAGGATTGCTAAAAAAGCAGTTTGAAAATAATAGTTTTGAGTTTGTAGCATCAACAGCAGATGCTACTATTATTGTGAACACCCCCTTTTCCACTTTTTTTTTACTAATAGCCCAATTTCATAGCCTTAAGAGTGTGCATATCATGAATGCTTGGTCTTGTTGGATTTGTGAGAATCTACTGAATCTACTGGTACCTTGTTTCCCATGTAACAATAAGAAATCTACTCAAAACCTGGATTAATCTTTTTAGTCACATAGCACTACTATTATTCTGAACACTACTGTACTTAAGGTTATAAACAGACTGGCAGACTACACGCATCTTCGATTGCCGCTACATGTCAGAAAAAGAAGAGAATGAAATTAGAAAGACAACATGATGGCGGGATGATATTTCCACATTTGGAAGCAGAAATTCTCAAGGTTATCGCAGCCCATTGAAAGCAAGACAGCCACATTTGTACAGTGTTTGTGAGGCTCATGCATTACATTTTCTGATTTCAGGAATGTGATTTCAGTGATTTGAGCAGAATGTCTGTGCTGCATTATAAAAGCATAAACCAAGAGAACAGTGGTGCAAGTCCATTGTGACACATTAAAAGAATATTTTGTCTTTTGAGGAACACGAGAACTAATAATACTCAAAATAATGAAAAGATGCGAAATATGTAATATAAATACATAGACATAATTCAAATGCCTCACCGCTTCATATTTTGAAACAGATCATTTTCTTTTAATGGGTTTAAGTATTTTTATTTGCTTGTGATCATTGGCATCTGTCTTTGTATTGTCATTGACCAGACACTAGACCTAGAAAGAAACATTTGTTTGTTGTTGTCATTGTTTGGAAATGAAGTTTGCCAGTCAAAATGATCTCTGACCTGATTTGACAATTTATCATCCTTAAAAACTCTGAAAGTATTTCATTTTTACCCAAAGCCATTACACTTCCAGGTCATGTCCTTTAAAACACGATACGTGTTCTCCAGCTGTGACTCGCGGGTCCAGAGATCTCAACATCTGCTGCTGTTTGGTGGCCATGCCCACCTGTTCGTGCAGTGCACAGAACAAAGTGTCAGTCTCTGTTTCTGTGTTCTGTAATCATTCATTTTAGTTATTTGCTATGTAATTGTGTATCTAGTTATTGTAGTAATTACTTACATACCTGTCTTGGCTGTGGTCACTGTGTTTTTAATGTAACACGTCATGTGCACTGAGCCGTCATTTCCGACTGTCAGTGAGTGACTGGCTGGACATCAGCTGAGAGACACCTTGCTGTGCTGTGGGGCTGGGGCACACGTGATCATGTGATCGTGTCTATACATATCAGCATTTCATGCAAGTGTGCCCCCCCTCCCCCCGCATGCCACATGTATTGTGGCGGGGGAGCGCGACATATGACAGCTGTATGACGCATTTGAGGCGGCTCCAATTTTTCACGAGTGGCATGCAATTCCTCCTTCATGCGCCAGTTGGCTTCAATTGTGTTATGTGTGAAGGGGCTCTTAAGAGAGTTGGGAATTCTGTATTCATGCTATAAGGGTTCTAAAAAAATCTGACCACAAGTGTAAATCAGGGTACCTGGAATATTAAACTTAGTGGAAAAATATCTGTGCACCTGTGAACTTTTTAAGTATTGTTCTTTTAGTCAGCACATCAGCACTTTTCTGCACTTGAGCATCATAGGCATGTCTTGAAAGTTATTTAGGCCACACTATGTTTATAAAAATGTAACATTGTCCCAGCTTTTTTGAAACATGTTGCAGGCATCCATTTCAAAATGAGCAAATATTTGCACAAAAACAATAAAGTTTATCAGTTCGAACATTAAATATCTTGTCTTTGTGGTGTATTCAATTGTATATAGGTTGAAGAGGATTTGCAAATCATTGTATTCTGTTTTTATTTACATTTTACACAATGTTCCAACTTCATTGGAATTGGGGTTGTATATTGTTAAAATTGAGCAATTGCCAGGTTCATAGTACGCAGACATATGGAATGGTTTCACATGGAAAGATACACAGAATTCATGAAAAACTTTCCTCTTTAAATCCACTTTCTTTCCATATTTCTAGAAATAATTACAGTAAGCAGGCAGTAAACAGAATAGCATAAAATATAGGTGTCAACCTTACTCCAGAAAGGGCAAAAAGGGTGCAGGTTTCTTTGTAACCACCAACTCCACCAGATTATTTCACTGATTAAGACCAGACAGGATTGGCAGATGGGAATCACCTGATGGAGTTGGTGGTTACAGAGAAACCTGCACCCTCTTTGCCCTTTCTGGAGTCAAGCTGACACCTATAATAAAACCTGCTTATTTCCTGTCAGCTATTTTTACAGTGTGATGTTTATACTGTGTTTGATGCATACAGATTAGGAGGTGAAATTCTATTTACTGGATGCAAAGAGGGTGCATTTGCAAAATTGCCTTTTCTAAAAATTTCCATAAATGAACAAATAAAATAAACAAGTTTCACTTGGTTAAAAGCAAAGTAAAGCATAGTCCACTTTAGAGATATTATGAGGACTGCTTTCTTCCAACTACAAAATATAGCGAAGATTCATCCCATCATGTCTATGGCTGATGCTGAGACCCTGATTCATGTGTTTGTTTCTTCTTGATTGGACTACTGCAATGTTCTATCTTCTGGTTTACTACAGTCCAGCATTAGGGGTCTCCAACTGGTTCGAAATGCTGCTGCCAGACATTTGACAGGAAGCAGAAAGTTTGACCACATTACACCCATTTTGGCATCTCTTCACTGGCTTCCTGTCCCAGTGACATCAGATTTTAAGTTTCTGTTGCTAACCTATAAGATTATTCATGGACTAGCACCTCCCTACTTAGCTGACCCACTTAAACCCTACTGCACCCTGCGCAGGCTCTGCATTCTCAGGGTGCAGGACTACTTTGTGTCCCTAGGATGAATAAAAAGTCTGCGAGTCACATAGCTTTCTCTTATCGTGCCCCTGTTTTGTGGAATGATCTCCCTGCATCAATAAAACAGTCAGATTCTGTAGAGACTTTCGTATGGCTAGCATACTTACATAGTATGGTACTATGCTTTTTACCCTTTTAAATTCATTTTATTTGGAAACGGAGTGGATCGCGGCCTCAACTTTATCTAAAGTCTGGGTCTTTTAGTGAAGCTTAGGGCTAGTGGCCGGCGATCACCTTAGTATTTCTTCTGTTTTCTTTTCTTGTTGCTTAATACTGACAAATGATACTGTACTTGCTGTCTTTCTGATGCCTGATTCTGTTTTTTCTGTGTTTTTTCTGCTTGAGGTGTGGCTCCATCGAAAGATGGGTGTGGTGTCTTCTTCTGCAAGCCTCCAGTCCTGTGCAAATTTTGGGCATACATGCCCCAACATGTTCGTTCTGTCAATTGTGTCGGTAGCATGTCCCAAGCAGAGGGTCGCCCCTTTGAGTCTGGTCTGCTTGAGGTTTTTTTGAGGTGTGTCCTGTGGCTGTCAGCTAATGTCCACATGCATGTCACATGGCATGAGGTGCAGGGTAGGGTTGGGTAGGGCACACATGCACATCATTCTTGGTGTGCGGGGGGGCATCACACAACACACTCACATACCATTCGTGGTGCTTGTAAGGGGAACATGATGCACCTGCACGCCATTTGTGGTGCTGGGGGTGGGACATGACACACTCGCATGCCTTTTGTTGTGCTCGGGGTGCGGACACGACATACTGACCGCCCTTTGTGTTGTTGCCACCTCGACCACACCTCAACAATGGTGTCTTGTGAACTACATTTGTGTTGGCCACGCGAATGGGCCCGCATTTTCTATGTGCCCTGCAACTGCCATTGGAAGTTCCTAGCTGGCACCTCGACTCTGGCTGAGTGTGGGTCGAGTGGCTATTCGGGCGCCATTCGCCCTCATTCGGCTGCTGGTGTGAAGGCTGGCTTAATCGTGACATTCACCCAGGGTTCGACTTGGCTGATCATTTTGTGCAGTCCGAATGGTCCTCCCTGCATATGAAATGCCGTACAACATGCCATACAAATGTTGCAACCGCAATCAGACAGCAGTACATTCATGACTTTTTCACGCGCGGTGGAGCAGCTTCTCTTTCCATGACAAAAACTCCTGTAACAGTGAAATGTGCCATTCATTTTTAAACTGGATGCTGTCTTGATCCGGTATGTCATCTGACTAGCACAGGAATTGTGAAAAGACATGGACATCAGCACTTTTTCCGGCACATTAAGACAGACGTGCGGAGGAGTTCCGCGTGTCGCGGTGCAGCCGCTTGGCGCAAAGCAACGCCATGATGAAGCCTCACGGGACATGTTCTGGCATGTCCAGCTCATGCACAATCACAATCGGATATTCACACGACTGGAAAGCAACCGGAATCCATCTGAAATCCACCTGAAAGCCGTCCTGAGAGACCAACACCAAGGTGGTCTTGTCCCGCGTAATGAATGGCTCCGTGGTGCGTCCCTCTGCTTTTCTTTCCATGAAAAAAACTCCTGTAATGGTGGAATGTGCCGGAAAAAGTGCTGATGTCCACATCTTCTGCCTTTTTGTGAAAGTCAGATGAGGTCCCGGATCAACAAAGCTTTCACGTTGGAAATGATCTGGTTGTTCCAGCGGGGTGTCAGCCTGTCGATGGGGGCTGGGAGCGCCCAGCGCTCTCAGCAGTTGTGGGCCATCCTTAAAGCGGCAGTAACACCCCGTAATCTGTTTAATCCCCATAAAATCATCCCTGAAAGCCATATTAATTTTTCAAACGGTGTCCACCTGGAGGTCTCTCACACTTTCTGGAAAAAAATTGATGCAGCAAAGCTCCAAATCATTCAGACATTTATTCGCAATAAAAAATAGACAAGAAGCGTGGACCACACCTCACTCAAAGCCTGCTCACAGGCGAATGACGCAACCAACAGGCATGAAAAAACTCACGCATGCGCACGAGGGTTCAAGCTTGTCTGACGCAATCACACGTGATTCAAATCCATATGTTTTTTTTTTAAAAATAATAAGGTTGGATACTTTTCTAACAGACCTCGTATATATATATATATATATATATATATACTCAACAAAAATATAAACGCAACACTTTTGGTTTTGCTCCCATTTTGTATGAGATGAACTCAAAGATCTAAAACTTTTTCCACATACACAATATCACCATTTCCCTCAAATATTGTTCACAAACCAGTCTAAATCTGTGATAGTGAGCACTTCTCCTTTGCTGAGATAATCCATCCCACCTCACAGGTGTGCCATAATCAAGATGCTGATTAGACACCATGATTAGTGCACAGGTGTGCCTTAGACTGCCCACAATAAAAGGCCACTCTGAAAGGTGCAGTTTTGTTTTATTGGGGGGGATACCAGTCAGTATCTGGTGTGACCACCATTTGCCTCATGCAGTGCAACACATCTCCTTCGCATCATCCGTGAAGAGAACACCTCTCCAACGTGCCAAACGCCAGCGAATGTGAGCATTTTCCCACTCAAGTTGGTTACGACGATGAACTGGAGTCAGGTCAAGACCCCGATGAGGACGACGAGCATGCAGATGAGCTTCCCAGAGATGGTTTCTGACAGTTTGTGCAGAAATTCTTTGGTTATGCAAACCGATTGTTCCAGCAGCTGTCCGAGTGGCTGGTCTCAGACGATCTTGGAGGTGAACATGCTGGATGTGGAGGTCCTGGGCTGGTGTGGTTACACGTGGTCTGCGGTTGTGAGGCTGGTTGGACGTACTGCCAAATTCTCTGAAACGACTTTGGAGACGGCTTATGGTAGAGACATGAACATTCAATACATGAGCAACAGCTCTGGTTGACATTCCTGCTGTCAGCATGCCAATTGCACGCTCCCTCAAATCTTGCGACATCTGTGGCATTGTGCTGTGTGATAAAACTGCACCTTTCAGAGTGGCCTTTTATTGTGGGCAGTCTAAGGCACACCTGTGCACTAATCATGGTGTCTAATCAGCATCTTGATATGGCACACCTGTGAGGTGGGATGGATTATCTCAGCAAAGGAGAAGTGCTCACTATCACAGATTTAGACTGGTTTGTGAATAATATTTGAGAGAAATGGTGATATTGTGTATGTGGAAAAAGTTTTAGATCTTTGAGTTCATCTCATACAAAATGGGAGCAAAACCAAAAGTGTTGCATTTATATTTTTGTTGAGTGTATATACAACCCCTGGCAAAAATGATGGAATCACCGGCCTCGGAGGATGTTCATTCAGTTGTTTAATTTTGTAGAAAAAAAGCAGATCACAGACATGACACAAAACTAAAGTCATTTCAAATGGCAACTTTCTGGCTTTAAGAAACACTATAAGAAATCAAGAAAAAAAGATTGTGGCAGTCAGTAACGGTTACTTTTTTAGACCAAGCAGAGGAAAAAAATATGGAATCACTCAATTCTGAGGAAAAAATTAGGGAATCACCTTGTTTCATCCCCCAAATTAACACCTGCATCAAATCAGATCTGCTCATTGACATTGACCCTATGTGTCTTTTTGCAGGGAATGTTTTTGCAGTTTTTGCTCTATGGCAAGATGCATTATCATTTTGAAAAATGATTTCATCATCCCCAAACATGCTTTCAATTGTCCAAAATATCAACATAAACTTGTGCATTTATTGATGATGTAATGACAGCCATCTCCCCAGTGCCTTTACCTGACATGCAGCCCCATATCATCAATGACTGTGGAAATTTACATGTTCTCTTCAGGCAGTCATCTTTATAAATCTCATTGGAAAGTCACCAAACAAAAGTTCCAGCATCATCACCTTGCCCAATGCAGATTCGAGATTCATCACTGAATATGACTTTCATCCAGTCATCCATAGTCCACGATTGCTTTTCCTTAGCCCATTGTAACCTTTTTTTTTTCTGTTTAGGTGTTAATGATGCCTTTCGTTTAGCTTTTCTGTATGTAAATCCCATTTCCTTTAGGCGGTTTCTTACAGTTCAGTCACATACGTTGACTCCAGTTTCCTCCCATTCGTTCCTCATTTGTTTTGTTGTACATTTTTCGATTTTTGAGACATATTGCTTTAAGTTTTCTGTCTTGACGCTTTGATGTCTTCCTTGGTCTACCAGTATGTTTGCCTTTAACATCCCTTCCCATGTTGTTTGTATTTGGTCCAGAGTTTAGACACAGCTGACTGTGAACAACCAACATCTTTTGCAACATTGCGTGATGATTTACTCTCTTTTAAGAGTTTGATAATCCTCTCCTTTGTTTCAATTGACATCTCTCGTGTTGGAGCCATGATTCATGTCAGTCCACTTGGTGCAATAGCTCTCCAAGGTGTGTTCACTCCTTTTTAGATGCAGACTAACGAGCAGATCTGATGTGATGCAGGTGTTAGTTTTGGGGATGAAAATTTACAGGGTGATTCCATAATTTTTTCCTCAGAATTGAGTGATTCCATATTTTTTTCCTCTTTTTGGTCTAAAAAAGTAACCGTTACTGACTGCCACAATCTTTTTTTCTTGATTTCTTATAGTGTTTCTTAAAGCCAGAAAGTTGCCATTTGAAATGACTTTAGTTTTGTGTCATGTCTGTGATCTGCTTTTTTTCTACAAAATTAAACAACTGAATGAACATCCTCCGAGGCCGGTGATTCCATAATTTTTGCCAGGGGTTGTATATATATATATATATATATATATATATATATATATATATATACACATACACCATGGTCAGTGACAATTCCATGTATAACTGGCGTGCATTATTTTCGTGTATACGCACACTTAGTTCGGCAAGTTAAGTCACTGCTATAATCACTCCGCTCTGGTCGTCACTATAGCAACGCAGTCGCTGCATTCTCAGCCTCCCTCTAGGAGATGTTGGCTTTTTTTCAGATCTTCAAGGAATGTCCTGCGCCATGTGTTCTTTGGCATGCCTGTTTTCATTCTGCTCTCTGGTGGTATTCAAGTCATGGCAGTGTTTTTTTTTGTTGTTGTTATTTTTTGTTTTTTTTATTCCAGAACATTTTAATGGGAGTCAAATCTTCACATCCTGGTTGTCTTTCCAGCATTTGTCCATTATAAATATTGGACTGTATGTTGTTGACAAATTCGCAATTGCTATCTCACTGAAGTGGCCACTTGCAGCTGAAATTATGACATGTTTATGCACAAAGTGTTCAGCTCTTATTATTCTGTTTATATCCATGTGAATAGATGGTGGAAATTCCACCAACTGTACCCAGTAATGACAAAATAACATAAAATAACATAAAATAATAAGAAATTGCATACAACGCACTCACCGAGTCTGGATCTAGTGTCCTCTCTTCCATGTCAGGATCCTTTTTTCTGCAGCAGGTCGCCCACTTCCATAAGTGGCTGTTCCTTGATGATCATCTCCACTGGTTTGGCGTGGTCCCTTGCAGCTTGTGCATGTGGCCCACCCCTCCCACAGTTCTCACATGAATCTCTCATATTAGGAGTCCCAGCGAGTGCATTCAGACATAACATCCTCTAAAAAAGAGAGCTTTAAATCAGAAGTGCCTGACTCCGTGGTATAACTCACAAACTCGTAGCTTAAAGCAGATAACCTGTAAGTTGGAGAGGAAATGGCGTCTCACTAATTTAGAAGATCTTCACTTAGCCTGGAAAAAGAGTCTGTTGCTCTATAAAAAAGCCCTCCGTAAAGCTAGGACATCTTTCTACTCATCACTAATTGAAGAAAATAAGAACAACCCCAGGTTTCTTTTCAGCACTGTAGCCAGGCTGACAAAGAGTCAGAGCTCTATTGAGCTGAGTATTCCATTAACTTTAACTAGTAATGACTTCATGACTTTCTTTGCTAACAAAATTTTAACTATTAGAGAAAAAATTACTCATAACCATCCCAAAGACGTATCGTTATCTTTGGCTGCTTTCAGTGATGCCGGTATTTGGTTAGACTCTTTCTCTCCGATTGTTCTGTCTGAGTTATTTTCATTAGTTACTTCATCCAAACCATCAACATGTTTATTAGACCCCATTCCTACCAGGCTGCTCAAGGAAGCCCTACCATTATTTAATGCTTCGATCTTAAATATGATCAATCTATCTTTGTTAGTTGGCTATGTACCACAGGCTTTTAAGGTGGCAGTAATTAAACCATTACTTAAAAAGCCATCACTTGACCCAGCTATCTTAGCTAATTATAGGCCAATCTCCAACCTTCCTTTTCTCTCAAAAATTCTTGAAAGGGTAGTTGTAAAACAGCTAACTGATCATCTGCAGAGGAATGGTCTATTTGAAGAGTTTCAGTCAGGTTTTAGAATTCATCATAGTACAGAAACAGCATTAGTGAAGGTTACAAATGATCTTCTTATGGCCTCGGACAGTGGACTCATCTCTGTGCTTGTTCTGTTAGACCTCAGTGCTGCTTTTGATACTGTTGACCATAAAATTTTATTACAGAGATTAGAGCATGCCATAGGTATTAAAGGCACTGTGCTGCGGTGGTTTGAATCATATTTGTCTAATAGATTACAATTTGTTCATGTAAATGGGGAATCTTCTTCACAGACTAAAGTTAATTATGGAGTTCCACAAGGTTCTGTGCTAGGACCAATTTTATTCACTTTATACATGCTTCCCTTAGGCAGTATTATTAGACGGTATTGCTTAAATTTTCATTGTTACGCAGATGATACCCAGCTTTATCTATCCATGAAGCCAGAGGACACACACCAATTAGCTAAACTGCAGGATTGTCTTACAGACATAAAGACATGGATGACCTCTAATTTCCTGCTTTTAAACTCAGATAAAACTGAAGTTATTGTACTTGGCCCCACAAATCTTAGAAACATGGTGTCTAACCAGATCCGTACTCTGGATGGCATTACCCTGACCTCTAGTAATACTGTGAGAAATCTTGGAGTCATTTTTGATCAGGATATGTCATTCAAAGCGCATATTAAACAAATATGTAGGACTGCTTTTTTGCATTTACGCAATATCTCTAAAATCAGAAAGGTCTTGTCTCAGAGTGATGCTGAAAAACTAATTCATGCATTTATTTCCTCTAGGCTGGACTATTGTAATTCATTATTATCAGGTTGTCCTAAAAGTTCCCTAAAAAGCCTTCAGTTAATTCAAAATGCTGCAGCTAGAGTACTGACGGGGACTAGAAGGAGAGAGCATATCTCACCCATATTGGCCTCTCTTCATTGGCTTCCTGTTAATTCTAGAATAGAATTTAAAATTCTTCTTCTTACTTATAAGGTTTTGAATAATCAGGTCCCATCTTATCTTAGGGACCTCATAGTACCATATCACCCCAATAGAGCGCTTCGCTCTCAGACTGCAGGCTTCCTAGGGTTTGTAAGAGTAGAATGGGAGGCAGAGCCTTCAGCTTTCAGGCTCCTCTCCTGTGGAACCAGCTCCCAATTCAGATCAGGGAGACAGACACCCTCTCTACTTTTAAGATTAGGCTTAAAACTTTCCTTTTTGCTAAAGCTTATAGTTAGGGCTGGATCAGGTGACCCTGAACCATCCCTTAGTTATGCTGCTATAGACGTAGACTGCTGGGGGGTTCCCATGATGCACTGTTTCTTTCTCTTTTTGCTCTATATGCACCACTCTGCATTTAATCATTAGTGATCGATCTCTGCTCCCCTCCACAGCATGTCTTTTTCCTGGTTCTCTCCCTCAGCCCCAACCAGTCCCAGCAGAAGACTGCCCCTCCCTGAGCCTGGTTCTGCTGGAGGTTTCTTCCTGTTAAAAGGGAGTTTTTCCTTCCCACTGTAGCCAAGTGCTTGCTCACAGGGGGTCGTTTTGACCGTTGGGGTTTTACATAATTATTGTATGGCCTTGCCTTACAATATAAAGCGCCTTGGGGCAACTGTTTGTTGTGATTTGGCGCTATATAAAAAATTGATTGATTGATTGATAACACCAGTGACAGCTCTGTGAGCATACCAGGAGGAGCCTTGTTGCCCTGCCAAAAATCCAGGCATGACAGTTGCATTGCCTTGCGGGTACATCTTGGACATGTGGTCCATTTTGCAATACATGATCCACCATGTAGGTGCCTCAGTTTTGGGTTCCCCAGTGGCTGGAGAAAACCAAGGTGACACCCACATTTCAGCAGATGGATGGTTCCTTTCAAGAGGTGAAGATGGATTTGTTGTTGTTTTAGTCTCTGCTTGTGTGGTTGCCATCCAGCACCCAGAGTGGTTCATTGATATGTTGGATGCAGCAATGTGCGGCATGCTGCCAGAGTTGACTTAATGTTCTGAGAATTCTGTGCTGTACTTTTACTTCATGGCCATAGCAGATGGTCACTCCACCGAGTCTGATCAGCATACGACTTTGTCCTATAATTAAATAAAGACTTACCAATGTCACAATGTGCTTGCTCATGGGGTGGGTATAAAGTCAAGACCTTGCACATGTGTACCAACTGATATGACTTCTGTTGTGACCTCGTGTTGAATAAATATGTTGAATTGATGGTGTACATACAGTAGGATGCTGATTAAGGTCACATAGACGAGAATGTATGGGAAAGCACTGAGTTGGGTCATGTAGCTCCACAGGAAGAAATACTTGCAGAAAGTAAGACTAAGTGGAAGAAACCTAGCTGCAAAAAAACACTCTTGGCATTATCATGCTCATTAGTCAAACTCCCTGCAGGCCATGCTCTGGTTTGGGTGGTCAGATGCACCAGTAAATTAGAACAGATAAGCTTTGCACCCAGCATGGGAGCCAGATGAATAATTTGGACAAGATGTTTTTTGTTTGTTTGTTTTACTTTTTGGATGTATGTAAATTGTAAAAAAAAAAGTTAAAAAGGAAGGTAGCTCCTGGACCATAGTGTTGTTCGTGGTTATTGATAAGTTTGAAAGTGTCCAAATTTCTTGGCTGTGAAGAGAGAAGCTAACTCTGATTATACCCCATCAACAGCACCCAAGGTATCTTCAGAACATATTATTCAAATACCGAAATGTATTAAAATCATAAATTTCTCCTCAAACTTAAGGTCTACAAATTCTCAACAGCGTAAGTGGGTCTCAAATTTTACTTGGTACCCCGCAGTCAGAATCAGCTCACTTAAGATGCTGCTAGTTAAATTACTTTCAAGAAATTGGGATTTGTAATGCTCAAACAGAACGGAAAATCTCTATCCAAGCTTCAAAATATCCTTTCAGTTACCAAATTAATTGATACAATAATGTAATTGTAATGTCAGCCAATTGTTCAGACACAAAGCCAGCAGTTATTCATGAGTGGAAAACAAAATGACTGAGCTGGAAACGAAGTAGAGAGACTTTTCTTTTCCCACCTGCCAGTAACAGTGTTGGCTTGGACAGCAAAAAATGTAGAAGGATCAGTGGACTGGTGGGTGAATTCATACAGCTCAGCATTGTGTAAGCAATATGTCAAATATAATAAATGCTGTCATCTTGTAACTCACCAAATTAAAAGAGCAGATAATGAGGAAAACATCATGAGAGATTGTTTGACTTACTAAATCGATCAAAAAATGAGTTTTCTTTTGTATATTTATCCTGGATGGTTAGTGTATGTTAGATGAGGAACTTTGGCTGTTGCGTGACAGCAAAAGCATCCTGACATTACTTCCAACCTGATCCTTTCTGTGTGGAGTCTACATGTGTTCAGGTGCTGCCCAGTTAAGTCACTTTCTGCTGTTCACTTTTCCTAACGTTCTTCAACAAACCCACACAAAGCTGTTTGACTCAAAATCTGGATTATAAAAATACTGTAAAAAGACAAAATTGGTGGTGACTGTACATGTACTTATATACGTATGTATGCATGTCTTTAGGTTTATATAATACAATGTTTTTCATGACGCGTAAAGCAAATTAAAATATATTTAGAAAGATGCATTTGAGTCAGTGGGACTGCAGATGCATTAAGCATCTTGGCTTTCAAAAACATTTCTCCATCTTTGTTCTCATGTGGCCAAGTGCATCCCGATAAGATGTAGATATCTGCAAAAATATAATCTTGCTTACTTATTGTATTTGTTCACACATCCATGTAGATGAGAGCCCTTGTCTCTGAAAGCAGTTGGATTCTGGTTTCAGATTCATGCTGTCTTTATTGTTTGCTGAAGTAATGAAGGCAGCCATGCAGTGAGGGAGTGAAATTTCTGCCCTCTGCATCCTTTTTCACTTTGCCTGTTGACACTGCAAATTGAAACATTTATTGCTTCTACTGTTGCACACCAAAAAACATTTTGCAAGTGTGGCCTTTCCGACTACCATGAATACAGACTTGTCATAGAACTCTTGTGTGCAGTCCCAAATTATTGTATATATTTCAAAGAAAATATAATTTTTCCACAGGAAGAGTGTTGATAATAATTTGGCAAAACATGCATGTAACCACCTTCCATTATCACATCTAAAGCAGATCTTCACAACAATAACTATATATCACTTTGTACGCTTGTTCATTAAGTGTAGCATTAATGGAGCTATGACTGTCTTGTATGCGCTTTGGCCCATAGAGGCCGCAGCACTTACAAATTAAGGCAACACTTACAAATAGAAAAAAAGAGACATTAACAACAATCAATAAAAGGCAAACTGTCAAAAATGTCAAGTTCAGTGAATAAAAATCCGTCCATATACGGTAGCTTGCAAAAAAAAATTGGCCCCTTGGTATTTTACATATTTTAATTTCTTTATGCTATTTCAAATACAAAAACTAAATCAGGTTTATCAATATAAACATTTCAAAAATTCTTCAAAAATTCTCTTCCTTGAACTCTAACTCAAACCAAATCTCTACAATTTGATATATATTAACTAAAATATTAAAGCCAAGATGATGGTTGCATAAGTAATGGGCCCCTTTGGTATCATACCTGTAAATAATCTGTTTTATTGCCAGTCTTCTTCAGACAACTCAGGGGATGGATACATGAACATTTCCAATTTGTCTTGGACTTTATTTACATAAATTATGAAGAAATACAAACAGTGTGGCCCTCTATGGTAAATCTGCATGGAGTAGTTAATCTGCAAGAAGAAGAGTGAGGAAAGACACCCAGACAACCCCAAAGATGTTACAGGGTCCTGTAGCTGATTGAAAAAATTGTACTTAGTGCATGTTTTGAATTTTCTATTGGAGTATTTTCTTTCACCAAGACATCAAACCTAGGTTTGCATCTCAGATGTACCTTCTGGCAAACTGTCATTGAACTTTCAGGTCTTCTTTTGAAGAAAATCCTCCTCTATACCACTTCATTTTTACTTTTTTATTTCATTTTTTTATTTTTATTTTAAAATATGGCCATCAGATATTGTGAAAGCCTCGTGTCCAACTGTCCATCTGTCCATCAGTCAAGTACTATTACTGCCAGGTTCTTCAAATTCACAGGGACCATTATTGGGACACAGACCTTGGACAAGTTCAAAGATGCCTGAACTGGACCAACTTTAAGAGTTCAAAAGGTCACATTCTGTTTCCTATTGTTATGCTCATATGGTAAGGGTATTTTAGCATTGCATTGTATTTTTAATTTCTATATTTTTTTATTTACCAAGCATTTTGAAAAAAAAAATACCATGCAATGACTCATGGGATTGTTCATCCTGCAAAGGATACGCCTCTTTTGTGCTTTGTTTTTGGAGGAAAGAAGGCTAGATGTCAGTTGCTTCACAAGCAGCCTTTGAAATGGGGCAGCCGAGTCACACCACTTATGACGTAAACCATTGAAAATTGCAGCTTTCAAAGCTTGCAGCTGCAGAGCTGACACACAGTCATTGTTTCTTCGTGTGTATCTAAAACTGGTGATTTCACTTACTAGCTTATTTATTTACCTGCCTGAAAAGTTGAACTAATTAGAATCAGCTGGTTCAGTGGTTGAATGGAAAAAAATATATGGTAGGACTTTTATTCACTCAAGCTGGGATTGCCACCTCTGACAACAGGTTGCTGCATCAACAATGTTTTACAAATCGAAAACAAACATAGAAATAAATAAAGCATTTGTAAACAAAGAGAGCATGACAAATATATCCTGCAACACATGTAATAATTTAATTTGATAATGTGTCTGTTCCATATTCACACACACAACAGCAGCTTAATCGTTTCCATCTCACCCTGTCTTTTGCATCTTCCCCTGTCACACCAACCACCTGCATGTCCTTGCTCACCACATCCACTGGGCCCCATCACACTTAAAATGAATGAGCACGAATGAAGCCGAATCAGCCCAAATTTGAATTGCAATGGGGAGGGATAAATATTTAGCCGTGGGAATTCCCAGAACATAAGCCAAAGCCGCCTTGACTGATTCACACACCTTCGCAGTGCAGCAGTTCTCTCTCACTCTCTCTCTCTCTCTCTCTCTCTCTCTCTCTGGGACAGTGGATGATCAAGCGGTATTCAATGTGGTCACTGAATGGTGCACAATACTATGTGCTGTTGCGAGCAATATGGCCTGAGCACAGTCTACGCCCAGGCAGGTGGTTCCCACCTCATTTGTGTTGCACTGAGGGGGCACTCAGGGCATTCAGCTCAAAGTAATGTTACATTAGAGGGGCCATTCAGCTCGAACCCGTATTGCATTGGGGAGTCCACTTGGGCTATTTGGGTCACAGTCGTGTTGCATTGAGGGGCCACTTCAGACATTCAGCTTGCATCGGTGTTGCATCTTGCCCCCACTGGGACATTGTGGGGGCACTCAGGTGCATTCTGGCTCATCCATACCGCATCTAGGGCATTCAGCCGGGTTCTGTACTGGCTGACCATTGCAGGTATGTCGGCCGATCCCATTCAGGTGTTTCGAATGCTGAGACTGCAGTCAGACTGCACTTCAACTGCCATTCAAACTTTCCCCACCTCGAACACACCTCAACAGTGTTGTGCATGTGCTCTACATTTGGGCTGGCTGCACGAATGTGCCCCGACTATATAGGATGCACTCAAGAATGCTGTACAAGGATTTTGAGTGAGCCTTGAATTTGCCTGACTATAGGTCGGATGTCCATTCCTCATTCAACCTATAGTGTGATGAGGAGGTGCATTCAGGCATGATCGACACATTCGGCCAGGATTCCATGTGCCCAAACACTTTGAACAGCCCCTTGAATGTTCTCCAAATGCTTTGAATTATGTTTTCATGCCATATGAATATTACGCCTGCAGTCAGATTGCGGTACGACTGCACCTCGACCACCACTCAATATGTTTTGAGTGAAGAGTGCATGTGCTCCACAAATTTGCAAGACCACTGAGTGATAAAATATTTGCAACACATTTCTGCAGACATTGAAAGATCAATGTGGACACCCAGGTACTTGTAGTAGTCCACAATATCCACCTCAGTTCCATTGATGGTAACTGGGTACAGACGGGTCTTTCATCTTCTGAAGTCCACCACTAGCTCCTTCGTCTTAGATACGTTGAGCTGCAGGTGGTTGGGTCCACACCACTCTACAAACCTGTTCACTACACTCTTGTACTCAGCCTCTTGGTCACTGCCGATGCAGCCCACAATGACAGAGTCATCCAAAAACGTCTGCAGGCAGCAGGACTGTGACCACAATGTGAAGTCTGAGGTGTAGTGTGTGAACAGAAAGGGAGACAGGACTATCCCCTGTGGTGCCTCTGTGCTGCTCCTGATGGTGTTGGATGTAATGTCCCAAAGCCTCGCATACTGTGGGTGGCCTCTGAGGTATTTCTAACCCTACTCAATTATGTGTTTTATGAAGTACAGCAGAGAGGAGCTACTCCGGATTGGTATGTGTTAAGGCGAGGCGGACTCCAAACGGAGTTTTAACTGTAACTTTCTACCGGAGATCGCATGACCAGCAAGCAGCTTGGAGCTCACCGGGGCCAAACAAAGGAGGAGACGGCGTAGGAAGAGGGGCTGCTGAGCAGGTGTCCAGGCTAGGCTACGGAGAGACCCGCACAGACCAGCATTACCCAGCATCTTCCTCACGAATGCCAGATCACTGAACAACAAGTTTGATGAGCTATCAGTCACCATCGAGGCACAGAAAACTGTGCGAGATAGCTGCATCGTCGTCGTGATGGAGACCTGGCTTCACTCCGGGGTAGCAGATGAAGCTATTGCACTAGCAGGCCGCACAATGTACCGAGCCGACTGGACAAGTGACTCGGGGAAAAGCAGAGGAGGAGGCCTGGTCATCTACTCTAACAACAGGTGGTGTACAAATGCTATAGTGACTGAGACACACTGTTCCTCTGATTTGGAGTTTATGAAACTCAGATGCTGTCCGTTTTATTTGGCCCAAGAGCACACGGTCATCATGGTAATGGCTGTGTACGTACTACCGAGTGCTAATGCTAACATAGCATTAAAGACCCTGCTAACAGCTGTTAGCAAACAACAGTGTGCCCACCCAGATGGCATTTTCATTGTGACCGGAGACTTCAACCATGTTGACCTAAGATCTGTGCTCCCTAAGTTTTACCAGCATGTTACATGTGTAACAAGAGGCCATAATGTGCTGGATAAGGCTTACAGTAACATCAAGGATGCATATAAAGTCCCCCCTCCCCCACCTAGGACAATCAGACTATTTGTCCCTGTTCCTCACCCCAGCATACAGACCTCTCATACAAAGAACTTTGCCCGAGGTGAGATCTGTTCGGATCTGGTCTGAGATAGACATTATCCAAATAAGAAACAGTGGATGAACAGTGAGGTCAAACAGCTGCTGAGAGACCGGGACTCTGCTTTCAGGTCTGGGAACATGGAACTGTACAGCTCAGCCAGATCCAACCTGAAAAGAGGCATAAAACGGGCAAAGGCAGCATATGCAAAGAAGATCGAGGGGCACTTCACTGAGGGGAACCCCCGATGTGTCTGTCAGGGTATTCGTGATCTCATCAACTTGAACACTTCCTCTTCTAATGCCACCACCACCAACACCAGCACAAGCCTAGCGGAGGAGCTAAATCAGTTCTTTGCTAGGTTTGAAGTTAGTGAGGAAGAGATTGTCCCCATGCTGCCACCCGCTGACAATCTGTCCCTCACTGTGAGCACGGAAGAGGTCAGGAGGGTACACCGGGGTGTGAACCCATCAAAGGCTGATGGTCCCAATGGTGTCCAGGGGAGGGTATTGAGGGGCTGAATGATTACAGACCTGTGGCTCTCACTTCAGCTGTGATGAAGTGCTTTGAGAGGCTGGTGCTGAGGCACATAAAATAGTTACTGCCTCCCAGCCTTGATCAGCACCAATTCACATACAGAGACAACAGGTCCACAGGTGATGCCATCAACACAGCCCTCTACACAGTGTGTCAACATCTTGAACAGTCTGGCAATTATGCAAGGATGTTGTTCATGGACTTCAATTCTGCTTTTAACACACTTGTTCCAAGCAGACTGTTCTTCAAACTGCGCAGTCTGGGCATTGGCAAGCACACCTGCAGATGGATCAGAGACTTTCTCACCAACCATCTGCAGTCAGTCAGGATGGGGTCCCACCATTCCTCAGTGCTGACAGTAAGCACTGGGGCCCCTCATGGCTGTGTGCTCAGCCCCATGCTGTACAGTTTGTACACCCATGACTGTGCACCAACCCACAGCAGCAACATCTTTGTCAAATTTGCGGATGACACTGCGGTGGTCAAGCTGATTCACAGCAACGATGAGACGGCCTACAGAGAGGAGGTCCTGAACCTCACTACTTGGTGCTCCCTAAATAACCTGGCAGTTAACTCCTCAAAGACAAAGGAGTTGGTGCTAGATTTTAGGCAGAAGAGGGAGGACCCCCCTTCTCATTCAGGGAGACACCACAGAGAGGGTCAATGACTTCAAGTTCCTGGGAACATACATTTCTCAGGACCTTACATGGCGCACCAACATCAATGCCCTTGTGAAAAAGGAGCAGCAGCGTCTGTACTTTTTAAGGTCACTGAGGAAGGTCAACCTGTCCCAGGAACTGCTGCTGTCCTTTTATAGGTGTTCTGTAGAAAGCATCCTCACCAAAAACATCTTGGTGTGGTACAGGAGTTGCTCTCAGGCTGACAAGAAGGCTCTGGAGGGAGTCAGGAAGTCAGTACAGAACATCATAGGAGCACAGCTATCCTCTCTGTCAGACATCTATAACACCAGATGTCTGCGCAGGGCCAGAAGCATCAGCTTCAATGGTTCACACCCCGGGCACAGCCTGTTCTCACTGCTGCCCTTAGGAAAGAGGTACCGGTCCATCAAGGCCCGCACATCCAGACTCACCAACATGTTCTACCCAAGTGCAATACGGGTATTGAATGTACATTAGCCTACAGTCTGCACTATTCATTGCATTTATTTTTATAAAGGTGAATGCAATGAATAGTGGAGACTTCTATTTATATACACCTACTGGCTCCTTTGTAAATACATGTATATATTCTTATTTGTCTTTTTATATTTACTTTTCACACCCTTGCACTACAGGAGTTGTCTTTTAATTTCATTGTACCTTGTGTATAATGACAATAAAAGCATTCTATTCTATTCTATTTGGTAATCCAAGCCACCAGCGGAGTCTCCGCCTTCATGTCACGTAGCTTATCGCTAAGCAAGTGAGGCCAGATGGTGTTGAACGCACTGGACAAGTCGATGGCCTCCCCCACTCCCCTGTTGGGCTCGTACTCAAACTGCAGGGGGTCCATTGATGATTCAGTGACTATGCGAGGGGTCCCGGGTTTACCCTTTCAAGTGACTTCATAAGATCTGATGTTAGGGGCACAGGTCATGAAGGTCTCCTTCCATCATCTGCTCTGCCTTCTTACCATGACCAGTGATGTTTCTCATCCCCTTCCAGACCTCCCTTAAGTTGTTCTGCTGGAGCTTGCTCTCCAGCTTCCTCCTGTAACTTCTCCTCTGTGATCTTCTTGCTCAGTTCTTGCTGCACTCTCTTCAGCTCCTCCCTGTCTCCACTCCTGAATGCAGCCTTCTTCCTGTTCAGTGTCACCTTGATGTCCTTGGTCACCCATGGTTTGTTATTGGGGTAATGGCTCACAGTCTTGGATGGGATGATATTGTCTGCACAGAAGTTGATATAATCTGTTATGTTATGTTATGTTCTGTAATGCTTTCGATGTCCTCCCCCTGCACATCACAGAGCACACCCCAGTTGGTCACGTCAAAATATCCACAAAGACTGTCTTCAGCCTCCTGTGACCACCTCCGTACCAGTCTGGTGATCACAGGTTGCCATTGAACTGCAGGAATGTAGACTTGCTCGAAATAAACCAGGTTATGGTCTCCTTTGCTGAGCGGAAGGAGGACTGAGGCACGGTATGCTTCCTTAACATTAGCATACAGTAGGTCAATTGCCTTATTGTCTCTTGTTTGACAATCCACAAACTGCTTGAAAGTGGGAAGGGATGTTGAAAGGATTATTCTCAGTAAGGTGGTCCACCATAAGCTGCTGTGAAACCACTTTTTCTAGAATTTAGAACAAAATGATAGATTTGATATTGGCCTATAATTTTTCAATACACTCGGGTCAAGATTATATTTCTTAAGTACTGGTTTAATCACTGCAGATTTGAAATATTAGGAACAGATCCTAAGGATAAGTATCCCAGTGGGATACTATAAAATTTGGATATTCTAGGGGCGATGGCACCTACCTCAATAACAGGGTGTAGTGGCTGAATTAAGGCATGCTGGGATATGTTTAACCTAATGTCATCTATTTTCTTCTCAAAGTAATCTAAAATTTGAACAGGAACTTTAAATTATACCTGTTTTTGTTGATCAAATCAGAGTAATAGGCCCGCTTTGTGGCCAGTAGTGTCTGCTTATTGTCTAGAATAGCACTGTGACACGCGAGGTGGAATACGTCTTGTTTTGAACTATGCGAGTGTCGTTCTGGACTGCTAGCCTCATGCTTGAGGCCACGTAAGTAATCACTGAACCAAGGTAACTGTGTTTTTTTTGTTTGTTTTTTTTTTGGGGGGGGGGGGGCATGGTTTTAATATAGGTGGAGTAATTGTGTCCAGTATGTTTGTGAGCAGGGAGTTTAAGCTGTTCACATGACTGTCTACTGAATGGTCATTTTCCAAAAGTGATGCAAAGATATCAGGCAGTCTGTCTCCAAGCTCAGTTGTAGTTGAAGAGTCGATGTGTTGCTGCAGTGATAAATAAGGTTCTTGTTCCGGTAAACACAGCAAGGAGACTTAATAAGTGAGCGATCGGAGACTACTGATGCATAATGTCAATATTTGTGACAGCAATACTCTGAACGAGGACCAATTCTCGAGTATTTCCACGAATGTGTGTCAAAGCCTGAATGCATTGCTGGAATCCTAATACATCCATAATGTCCATGAATGATTTCCAGAGGGGGTTTGAAGGCTTATTTATATGAATGAATGAAGTCACCAACAATGAGTGTTATCTGCATGGGTTACCAAATTAACAATAAACTCCCCAAATTCATCTAAGAATTCAGAATATGGACCCAGGGGCCTATATATGGTAAAAAAAAATATCATGGTTGATTTTTATTCTTCTGATCTTGGCTATACGTAGCAGAGAGTCAGGTGCTCAAGTAAATTATATTTTAGTCCCCCAACATCTAATAGGCTAAAGCCAGATTTATAAATTAGAGCAGCACCCCTGCCTTGCTTCGTATCACGAGAGACATGACTAAATACAATGAGGAAAATAAGTATTTTAAGTACACCCTGCGATTTTGCAAGGTCTCCCACTTAGAAATCATGGAGGGGTCTGAAATTTTCATCTTAAGTGCATGTCCACTGTGAGAGACATAATCTAAAAAAAAAAAAAAAAAAAAAAAATCCGGAAATCACAATGTATGATTTTATACTAATTTATTTGTATGTTACTGCTGCAAATAAGTGTTTGAACACCTGTGAAAATCAATGTTAATATTTGGTGCAGTAGCCTTTGTTTGCAATTACAGAGGTCAAATGTTTCCTGTAGTTTTTCACCAGGTTTGCACACACTGCAGCAGGGATTTTGGTCCACCCCTCCATACAGATCTTCTCCAAATCTTTCAGGTTTGGAGTTTCAGCTCCCTCCAACGATTTTCTATTGAGTTCAGGTATGGAGACTGGCCAGGCCACTCCAGGACATTGAAATGCTTCTTACGGCGCCCCTCCTTAGTTGCCCTGGCTGTGTGTTTGGGGTCATTGTCATGTTGGAAGACCCAGCCATGATCCATCTTCAATGCTCTTACTGAGGGAAGGAGCTTGTTTGCCAAAATCTCGCAATACATGACCTCATCCATCGTCCCTCCAATACGATGCAGTCCTCTTGTCCTCATTGCAGAAGTGCACCCCCAGAGTATGATGCTTCCAGCCCCATGTTTCATGGTTGGGATGGTTTTCTTGGGGTTGTTCTCATCCTCTAAACATGGTAAGTGGAGTTGATTCCATAAAGCAATATTCTGGTCTCATCTGACCACATGACCTTCTCCCATGCCTCCTCTGGATCATCCAGATGGTCACTGGTGAACTTCAAATGGGCCTGGACATGTGCTGGCTTGAGCAGGGGGACCTTGCTGCCCTGCAGGATTTTAAACCATGACAGCATCATGTGCTACTAATGTAATCTTTGTGACTGTGGTCCCAGCTCTCTTCAGGTCATTGACCAGGTCCTCCTGTGTAGTTCTGAGCTTTCATCATCATCCTTACCCCACAAATTGAGATCTTGCATGGAATCCCAGACCGAGGGAGATTGACAGTCATCATGTGTTTCTTCCACTTTCTAATAAATAATCCATAACAGTTGTTGTGTTCTACCAAGCTGCTTGCCTGTTGTCCTGTAGTCCATCCCAGCCTTGTGCAGGTCTACAGTTTTGTCCCTGGTGTCCTTAGACAGCTCTTTGATCTTGGCTATGGTGGACAGATTGGAGTGTGATTGATTGAGTGTGTGAACAGGTGTCTTTTATACAGGTAACAAGTTCAAACAGGTGCAATTAATACAGGTAAAGAGTGCACAATAAGAGGGCTTCTTAAAGAAAAATTAACAGGTCTGTGTGAGCCAGAATTCTTGCTGGTTGGTAGGGGATCAAATACTTATTTGCAGCAGTAACATACAAATAAATTATTAAAAAATCATACATTGTGATTTCCGGATTTTTTTTAGATTATGTCTCTCACAGTGGACATGCACCTCAGATGAAAATTTCAGACCCCTCCATGATTTCTAAGTGGGAGAACTTGCAAAATCGCAGGGTGTTTAAATGCTTATTTTCCTCACTGTATGTATGCCGGTGGGAAGGCTTCATTTAAGGGGAGCACAGCAGGAGATTTAAGCCAGGTTTCACATAAACCAATTATATCTAAGTGGTGGTTCCAGAGTAGTGTATATATAAGATGTGTAGAAGTCAGTTTAGGTTGGAGACATTCCACATGGGTTGTAGGTAGCAGACACAAAATATTTGATGTTGCAGGAACAGCCAGTGGGGCATCCTCAATTTTAATGTCATCCAATGTGGTAACGGGTATTAGGTTTGCAAAATATATCCCTCTATGGTCTTTATGAACATGTCTGTGGAAACAGGCCACAGTCTCAACTTCATGAATTTCCCTCTCTGTCACATTAACTGCACAATGACAATGGCCTCACATGGCACAGCAGAATATATAATGAATAATATTATCATTAATATTATTAACCCTCTAGGGTCCGAGGGCATTTTTTGGACAGTTCACTCGCCTGGCATAAATGTTTTATTATTGCTGTTAACAGCTCTCCCTGCATCCCACAATCAAGTTTTATGTCTTTTTTTTCAATACAACCTGTACTTTTAGAATATATATGCTATAGTTAATATGCTATAGTTTTTAATTTTTGACTGCTGGGGTTTTATCTATCGTGAGTCTATTGTATGTGCAGCACTTTGGAACATTTTTGTTGTTAAATGTGCTATATAAATAAAGTGGATTGGATTGGATTGGATAGTTATGTTTTATAAGTGTAATAAAGGTTTACAATCAGAAATAAGAAAGAAAAAAGTAAATCGGTAAATAATTTATAAAGGTAATTTGGGTTCTTGTGTGAAAGACTGTACAACAAAAAGGTTCAAACAATAAACACAAATGCACATTTTGAACAGTATATGCAAAATGGTCTATGCGTTTTGTTTGTCTTCATCTCAAAGCAATTTTTGTCTGCTACACAAAGGTCACATCACAAACTTATACTTCTACTGTGTTTTGGAGTGTTCTGTCCTGCTCTGAAAGCAGCTTTGACACTTTGGCCCATTTACACTCTGAGGAGTGGACCCTCCACCTCGCTCCATTGATATGGTAAACAGTGCTTTACAGAGCGAGAGCTTGCCACAGCCTGTTTCAATAACATTCACAGGTATTGAGGAGTGGAGCATCTCTAAAGCCCCTGTCACATTGGCGTACTCGTAGAGCTGCTCATTGCAGTGTTGTGTTTCATTTAAATATGCCCAAATTACACGCATACTCAACCTTTTTCAGTGTTCGTTCATACTTGCAGCTGCGTGTGTTCGCATTTTAATGTGTGCACACAGTCGCATGTACCATGCCGCTATTAAATCAGTTCAGTGCTATTTTCTGCCTCCGTGGAAGTGCGCTCTGTTCTCTACTGCAGGTGTTGTGCGGCTCAAAAACAGTCATTTAACATTGTTATTATTATTATTATTATTATTTATCTTGGTGGATCACTTTCTTTGTGTACAGATGCTGCTGAGTCTGGCTGTGAAAGGCTGCCCTGAACGAAACGCTGTGACTCGTTAAACGTTTAAACCTCCGGTTGCTCCGATCAGGTCCTCTGATTTGATCAGACCTGATCAATCTGGTTGTCTGATGATCGCACCGACATGCAGCGAGTGCGTGTTTATTTTAAAGAGTCACAGCTCTGATTAGACACACAGTGAGAGAGAGACAAAGAGAGAGGGAGAGCACGTGTGAGAGAGAGCACTTTTATTTTAAGGAGTCTGATCAGACACACTTACACAGAGAGAGAGAGAGAGAGAGAGAGAGAGAGAGTGTGTGAGGGAGAGCGTGCACACGAGAGAGAGTGCTTTTATAAAACGACAACAGTCAGCTTTGCGACATGGTGAACAGTCCTCATATAATGAGTCCAGTATGATAAAGTGAAGCAACGATCTTGCAGTATTTATAGCTCCAGAAGAACAATGGAGCCCGGCGGGAGGTGTGAAATGGCATACAGTACTGTGTTGCAGTGTGGGCGGGCTCACAATAGCGGACAGTAGCATGACGCTGTGTGTACTCGCGTGAAGGCTCCATACTGTGCTGTACATCGAAGAAAATTAAACATGTTTAATTTCTTCCATCCTACACGCGTAGTCCTCAACATACTACTGCGTATTGAGAAAAAAACTCTACATGAAGTGGGCGGAGAGTTGCTCATTACAGCATAGACAATATGCTGTAATGAGCAGCTCTACGAATTTGCCAATGTGACAGGGGCTTAAAACTCACACAGTCTGTGTTTGAGCACGTGAGACTGTCATCAGAGGCCCTCTGTCTGCTCCCTCTGCTCACTTTCACTGATCACTGTGCATAATGGCACAGGGCGCATTGGAGCAAGTAGCCAGATTCAAACGGGCCAGCTAGTAACACATCACTGCTAAAAATGATCTTTGGTTTATCATGTGAGGTAAATGTGCCCTACAATTGGATTTTGGAAAACTATGTGATGGTGAACCAATTCCGATTGGGCACTCACATTGTGCACATCATCACACAGCTTCTATGAGGAGTACAAAGATGGCCGATGGCTGGCTCGAAAGTCTGCGGAGGTACCTTTTCAGCAAAAAAAAAAAGCAAGTTTCTATTTCATATCATTAAAAAGTTATTTATAATTTAGTAAAGCTTGGTCGTATATGACAGCGTCGGCCCCAGAGGGTTAACCGTGAAACATTCCACCTGCTTTTGGGAGGGACACACAGTCAGACCGGCCTGCACAATACCGTGGCGACAGTATAGCGCACGCTTGTATTCGGGTGCGCGAACACATTGTGAGCATGTGGAAAGTCGCACACACAGCGGTGGAGCAAAAATATTTTCAAAACACCACAATTCCATCCATTTTCTTCTGCTTTATCCGGAGTCAGGTCGCGGGGAGCAGCAGCTCAAGCAAAGCCGCCCAGACCTCTCGATCCACACACACCTCCCCCAGCTCCTCCAGGGGAACCCAGAAGCTCCCATGACCAGTACAAAATCAAGGACTGAGACGTCACCCGGTATGGCCCCACCCTGCAGCCAGGCCTACCAGCGCCTGGTGGTCAGGCCTTAGCCCACAGGGCCCAGCCGGGCTCAGCCCGAAAGAGCGACGTGGGTCCGCCCTCCTGTGGGTTCACCACCTGCAGAGGGGGCCATGGGGGTCGGGTGCAGAGAGAATTGGGTGGCAGTCGAGGGCGAGTGGCCCGGAGGCCCGGTCCATTATCACACCACAATTCATAATACTTAATTTCTGTTATAAGGAGCAGAGTTAGCCTCCGCCTAGACGTACACCAGGAAGTAATGAAATGATTTGGATTACTGTTCTCCCTTTCATGTTTTACATGAATTGATGCGTCTCTCTCATGAAGACATCAGCCGGGCTCCTGTCTCATGAAGCGTCAGCTCCCATGTCATGAACACAACAGCCGGGATGGCATGTCCAGCATGCAATGTTCCTCTGGTGACCGCGTTGCAAACGTGATATGTGTTTTAATTATTACAATGTGGGGAAATCCCACAGTGACACATGCCTCGCAGTGATTCTCAGCATGGCACGATATTCACCAGCATTGCAGTATGCTAACGCGGTGGTCAACTGAAGAGATATGTGCTTTAATTCATTTCCATGTGCAGACAGCATTCACGCTTCATGGTGAAGTTATGCAACTTCATATTCTACAAGCCACTACAGGTGTTCCCCATGTGTGATTTGTGAGTACAAACATCTGAACAGCTGCAGTTTGCAGGGGGACATGCCCACCTTTGTCAACTCGTTAACTCACTGAAAAAGGGCTCACTCTCTGTACCTTCATTCTGTGATTTTTATTTTATGTATGTATTATTATTTGTTTGTCCTGCATCTGTCTGACATCTGAGTTTGTAATTTACCACCTTGTGTGTACAGTTAGGTCCAGCTGACAGTTGGCAGTCAGCTGAGAGGTGCTGTATGATAATGAGACTTTAAAAGAGAAATGAAACAGAGAAGAACAAAGCACTGATTATAAATTTCACAAGAACAAACCTGATGGGAATTTAGCATTGAATTTGGGTTCACAAATTAGTATTATTAAGAAAATTACGAATAGCCACTTTGCATCATTGACAACAAAGACCGTCAGAACACTTGGCTGGTTCACTTATCTGGGCCCGTTGGATCGGTTGTGGTGAAGGGTCCATTTTCCTGATGGATCTGTGCGGACATCGTTTGCCTGTGTAGGGGTTAAACCACCAGTGTTCCCAGGTGACCACAGGCTACGGTTCTGGCTCATTTTGCCGGCAGGACCGAACAATGGTTCTGTGGTCCGTCGAAGTTGGTTCTGATTGACTTTTAGATGAAGGTTTAGGTGTTTGTTCTCAAAAATGTTCTGGTGGCTCCACACACATGTGGAGTTCAACTTAAAGTCTTTGTAAAAATTTAGAAAAAGTTCATGGCTTGGTAAAGAAAATTCTGGTGAAAATTAAAGTTAATAAAAACTGTTTGGGCATTGAGCGGAAAATATAAGAATTTGGATACTTCACAAATTTGCACTTAATCTGAAAAAACTCAGCTAGGAAGTTGTCTTTAAAATGCAGAGAATTTGACTCAAGCCTTAAAAGTTAGACTGGCACATTAAACACCGAAGGTTACAGAAAAAAAAAACCAAAAAACAAATACCCTAAGAAACGAAGCAAATGGAACAAAATGAAACAAAAGCCATGAGGTAGGACTTAAGGGGAAAAAAAGTGTAAGAGAGAGTGTTTATTTGGTCAGGGCCTTTCTAAAGAGAGCTACACCTGGTCATAAGCTCCGCCCATTTGGTGTAAGGTTTGTCCCCAAAAGAAAGTTATACAAATAAACATAAGAAATTACGAATTACATATCTTTCCTTCTTTAACTAACAAAATATAAGATGACTAAGGTTTCTAAATACATCTTAGGCAGGAAATTGATTAAAAGAAACACTTTCATTAACTAATGAATAATTTAAGAAATAATATTTGACATTCCAAGAGTTACAAACAAAATTCTCATAATCATCGCATAAAAAAAGAATGTGCAACAGATTAAAATGGAATAACAAACAAGAAAAGACATTATAATTTCTCTCTGGTTAAGAGAGGGGTTATTTGCTTGTGTTCTGTCCTTTTGGTTTCCCTGTGGTTCCAGTGACATGTGGGTCCTTTGTGTCTGACTGGTGGGATTGATTAGCCTTATGATAAGACTTGAACAAAAATGCTTTGAAGGACCTTCCTGAAGTTGTGAGAGGCTATAAATTGATCACAGTGCTTGAGAGTTGATATTTCCTGGCACCATATCAATAAATATCTTTTTGCTACAGGAGTAGTATTTGTTTCAGGGCCTGGACAAACGCTGGCTTTAGACAGGTTTATTTAAATTATCTAATAAATTCAGACTGAACTGGGTTTAACCCATCCTGGCTTCAGAGCAACATTTGAAGTATAAAAGTGTTTGTTGAAGACTGGTCGCTTTTGTGAGAAGGTTCTGGTTTCTGTGGCTCCCCCAGGTCAGTGATAGCACAGTCCTTCACACTCTCCTCATATTGGCCTTATGAAGGTCTGGAGAGACAGTTCTTTGAAAAGGAGAACATTAATGTACCTTTGATTATGTAAAGATATGTCTGTGTGGCTAGATTTGCAGCAGTACTTTCTTTACACAAATGGTTATGGTGTTTCATTGCAACAAGTCAGTATGAGTCTGCCGCAACAAACTAAAAAAAGAAAGTAAATTCATGTTCTGAGATCTCCCATATTAGGGGTCAGTCTTTGTCAGACATTTTGACTTAAATGTAAATCAGATACTGTTGGAGCAGACCTTTTTACTACAGTATCACACAACTGTAAGCCCAATACATCAACATGAAATTGTTTAACAATTTACCTCGGTCACACCTCGCGCATCTATTGATGAGAGAGGGAAAAATGACCAGGATTCAGTCCAATTCTCAGATTGACCTCACCTTTGAATACAGCAAATGAGCCAAAGTAACAATAACAGAGTCTCTGGGTTCATGCTTAGTTTGCCCTAGCAATCAGGCTCTGAACAGGAACCCCATCCACCTCTTCCTAAACCCATTAAAACTATCTGAGTTTCTGTCTAAACATTTGGTCACTACGCTAAGATGTTGTATTCTTTCTTGATTGGTCCACTTCTTGTCCTGCGCACAGTGCTGTCTCCTGTGCTTGACACATGGTGTCCTTCAGTATAATTACCTAAAAAGGAGTTATTTTGTGCATTCAACAATGTCTTATTCTAGCCGCGGAAAGTCTGACCCATTTGTCAGTTTCCCACAGTCTGTCTATACAGTTTCTAAACCGTCACACCCCAACAGTCACATCTTGTTTTTTTCACACACACTCAGCAGGTGCACAGTAGTTACACAATAATAGCATTTACTGGCAGTTACAAAAGATCACTTTAGGTTATGCTAATATAATGCAAATCACTTAATACACAACAAACAGTGGATAATACAAGAAAACAGTACACCTTATTAATAAAATGCACAAGTAGTCGACACATAAACTAGAAACATAGCAAAATAAAAAAAAACGTGTTCTTTTGCATAATATCTTCTTGAATATCTACTTCAGTGCTATTAGTTATAGTAACTGTTGTCCACTTGGTGGAGCTACAGCCTTTATGTTGTTCTTTTAGATTCTTAATGCTGATGTATATACAATAAAGGTAAACTTAAAACATGAAACCAAAATCATATGAAACCAACAAAAATGTTGTCATGCCAACTACAGCATAGACTAAAGCTGTTGTTTCACAATCCAAGAGTTGTTTGGTGGCTAAACATTCATCTTGATCATCCAGCCACACCCATGAGGTAAAATCATTACTCCTCAATGGAAGCAGAAAACGTACAAAACAACAAAAGAGCACAGACGTCCACCATGCAATCAGAATTATAACCATGATCTTTGTAAGATCACCAAGGTTAGACTGTTAAAGATGAGATAAAAGAAAAAAAAAAACCTCAATTTTAAGAAACAGATGAAAAACGAAGTCAGATCCAGATAGATTTAATCAACTTTTATGCCCCAAGGACAATATTTCCTCCAAAATGTTGTCAAAATCTTGCCAAAATTTAATCAACCCCTCCAGACAGCTCATCTCACAGTTCTGTTTATCTCCTCGCTAATATATGTGATTTCGACCTGTTTTCAACTTTGTGCTTTGGCTGTTTTCTGGGTTTTGATGTGGTCTGCAGAGTAATGTGAATTTCAATGTAATGTGCACAAAGACTCACCTGACAGGGGGAGGCTCACAAACACTGAGAAGAAGATGATTTAGGTCTCATGGCAAAGACTGTACTTTAAATCATCCCTTGACCCAAACATGCATGTGTGCTGTTAATTAAAATAATTGCATTTTAATTCCATCTCCCAAGTCTAGCAGTGTTCTCAGCCATCCACAGTCATCTGTTTTCTTCCGTGCTTCATGAGCACAAACATGGACCAGGCCAGAGCACAACAGTACTTCATACAACATAATATTGTTCATTATTATCACTTGACCGAGACGTTGCTAGGCCGGTATCGTAGATTTATGTCGACACTACCTGGCTATACCCGCCCGCTGTGCGTAAACAAATGACGTCATAGCATGTGCAGCCCAAGAACTGTCCGCAGAGGGGAAAAAAAAAAACTGTTTGCAGAGGAAAAGATAAAAAGGCGAGAAGTGTGTGTTGATCCCAATATGGATATTCCGGATGATTTTCTCATGGACAGTACGACAATGAACAGCAGCCAAAGCAGCCAGCTTGATGAGGACGCACTGCCAAATTTGGAGAGCAGTGCGCGCCAGCCGACACGACAAAAGTTAAAGTGAGCCAACTTTTTATGTACGCATTACGTGTTGTGTATCTCAGTAAGTGATAATAATGCAAATAACATGCTGTTGTCATGCGGTATGCATTTTCTGAGTCCCTCCATTCATGCCGTCGCACTTGGGTGAATATCTGTCATTTTGGGTGACTGGGCATGGATGTCGGGCCTCTGAAAATGCATACTGCCCTCCAAAAGCATGTTATTGTATTAATACTATTTCCACTACCACATTTTTTTCTGACATATTACTTTTCTCTTCATTATGTTTAAACCACCTCAGCCTGCTTTCATGCACTTTTCTAAATTTTTCTGATTTACCTCTCATTTCTTATTCAGTCTAGCTTTGTAACTCTACTGAAACCACAACTGAATTGACTCAATTTTGCTATATAATATTGACATACACTTCTCTTGAAAATATTCTTTTTTCTTTCCAAAAGTTGCTCTGTGCCTGTTTGAATTTGTCAATTACACTTGTGCTGACTTCTACATTTACAGAAACTTAAAGGACATCTTATGAATTCCCCTCTGAATTAAAAAACAAACAATAACAACAAAAAAGCCTGACAGGGAAAAATGTAAATAATAATAGCAGGCAGTGTGTTACTATAGCACAGATGATCCATGTAGGCGGATAAAATGTTACAGGAACTGTTTTGTTCAGACACAGTGGGTGAATGACATAATATGTTAATGTGTTCAACACATGAATGAACAAAAGAAATCGGTACTTTGTTCCTGTGGGCCATGTTCACTGACCCTTATACTCTGCAGTTTTCCCTGAGCTACACCTGTGCAGCAGTCACAATAACAGATATGCACTGTATGCAGAGCATGAATGACACTATTGTGCACATCAGGATGTGTACCTCACCACTGCACGACAGTCTCATTTGTCATTGTATAAATTTCTAACAGTTTCATGATTTCAGGATAAGATTCAAAACCACATGTAGCAGAAGGAAATCCAAATTTTTCTTTTGAGAATGTGTCAAAGAATATATATTAAATTATAAGTCTATGATTATTCTAAATAAATATTAAATTTGTTGTGCAAAAATTATAATTACATCATATCAATTACAAAAATATAAAAGAGATTTTAAAATATTAAGTTGACCTCAAACCTTGAAACATTCTAAGAAAGACTGAATTATGTTGCACACATCTGACACTTGTACAAAAATATTTCTGCAGTGTACAATGTTCCAGAACAAGCTGTGACCTCCACAGTCCTTAAGCCTCCTTCACACATAACACGAATGAAGCCGACTGGTGCACAAAGCAGGAATTGCATGCCACTTGTGAAAAATCAAAGCTGCCTCGAACACCTCATACTGCTGTCGTCACAACCATTCACGCACAGCACATGTACTCTACATTCACGTGCTGCTCGTCCCAGTAACCCATTCCAGTGACGGGCAAGATGAGGTCGCATTGTCAGCTGATCGTGTTTGCAGCATTCACACAGCATGTCGTGCAGCATATCACAATATGCTGCACGAAATCATTGCCCATGTTGCCCATGGCCAAATGATGTGATTGAGGCAGCCTTCACACCAGCAGCCGAAAGAAAGCAAGTGCCCTGCGAGTGGCCATCCCACTCCCTCTCAGCAGGTGTCGGGTGGAGATAGGGTGCCACCCACGAACATCCAACAGCACTCACGGGGCACTTAAAAATGGTGGGGCTATTCACTCAGCCAGCACATAGAGAGCAGACAGACTACTTTTGAGCTGGCTGTGAGAACAGCCACACAGTTTCTAAGTGACTCACGAGTGCCTCACAAGTGTGTTACCAAACAATACAATTGTGTGAGTGTGCCCCCCCACACACACACACATCTACAAATGGCATACAAGTGTGCGTGTGCCCCACCACCCCCAAAAATGGTATGTGAGTGTGCAGTGTGTGTCTAACCACACAAATGGCATATGAGTCTGTGGAATACCCCCCAAACACACACAACACAGATGGCGTGTGCCCCCCCCCACACACACACACCAGGAGCCTATAGTTGAGGTGTGGCTGAGGTTGCGGACTTTGGCTACAGTGCAGTGTGATCACTGTGTGATCGCAGTCAGCAAGGTGCACACAGCTGGATAGCTGTCATATCCATAATGGCACAGCTGACAGCTGTGGAACACCGTGGCATATCACAAACCCACACCACCACAACAGAAATGAAAATAAGATCCCAGCCTGGCTCCATGTCAGTGTGCCAGCACGCCAGCTGACCGGACAGGCATGTCACGTTGACACGCGATTGCAATGTCCATGAACTGTTCTTCGTGTGACAGCCTGACTGACAGCCTCAGAGAAAAATGAGCGTGGCCACCTCAATTGCCCCACAGGCTGGAGCCGTGAGCGCATTGCTGCAATGAGAAGGTGGGCATGTTGCGTGTCAACCATGTATTGACTGACATGGTGACATGCACTACAGTTATGCGTTTGTCAGGGGACCATGATTGACGTGATCACATCATGCGTTGCATTCCAATCGAAATAATTATAGGTAGGGAGCTGACCACCGCCCACAGCCAGTGCTGCAGTGTGCACTGCTCCACATCCTCGCAGCTGACCGCGGTGTCAGCGCAATGCAAAGCTGGAGACACATAGTGTCATATGTGCTCTGGTCACACAGGTGGAAGGCACAGTCCTGCACGCATGTCTCCAAACAATGGTGACATGAGAAAAAATAACAACAAACTGAATCATCTCATCCACGTCTAAGGCAGCGCGCATGGCGATCAGCTGCAGTCAAAGCTGCATCTGACTGCCGCGTTATCGCTATGCACAGGTGGGGAATTCATATGGTGCCATGTAGAGAATATCATCTAATGAGACACCACCACAAAAGCGTGTGCCTCAGTACTAAATACAGTTGTATGCAAAACGTTTAGGCACTCCTGATTTACATGATTTTCCTTTATTAATAATTGGTTGTTTGGATCAGCAATTTCAGTTAAATATATCATTTAGCAGACAAACACAGTGTTATTTGAGAAATAAAGTTTATAGGATTTACAGAAAGTGTCAAATCAAATCAAATCAAATCAATTTTATTTATATAGCGCCAAATCACAACAAACAGTTGCCCCAAGGCGCTTTATATTGTAAGGCAAAAGCCATACAATAATTACAGAAAAACTCCAACGGTCAAAATGACCCCCTATGAGCAAGCACTTGGCGACAGTGGGAAGGAAAACACCCTTTTAACAGGAAGAAAACTCCAGCAGAACCAGGCTCAGGGAAGGGCAGTCTTCTGCTGGGACTGGTTGGGGCTGAGGGGAGAGAATCAGGAAAAAGACATGCTGTGGAAGAGAGCAGAGATCAGTCACTAATGATTAAATGCAGAGTGGTGCTTACAGAGCAAAAAGAGAAAGAAACACTCAGTGCATCATGGGAACCCCCCAGCAGTCTAAGTCTATAGCAGCATAACTAAGGGATGGTTCAGGGTCACCTGATCCAGCCCTAACTATAAGCTTTAGCAAAAAGGAAAGTTTTAAGCCTAATCTTAAAAGTAGAGAGGGTGTCTGTCTCCCTGATCCGAATTGGGAGCTGGTTCCACAGGAGAGGAGCCTGAAAGCTGAAGGCTCTGCCTCCCATTCTACTCTTACAAACCCTAGGAACTACAAGTAAGCCTGCAGTCTGAGAGCGAAGCGCTCTATTGGGGTGATATGTACTATGAGGTCCTTAAGATAAGATGGGATTGGATTATTCAAAACCTTATAAGTAAGAAGAAGAATTTTAAATTCTATTCTGGAATTAACAGGGAGCCAAGGAAGAGAAGCCAATATGGGTGAAATATGCTCTCTCCTTCTAGTCCCCGTCAGTACTCTAGCTGCAGCATTTTGAATTAACTAAAGGCTTTTCAGGGAACTTTTAGGACAACCTGATAATAATGAATTACAGTAGTCCAGCCTAGAAGAAATAAATGCATGAATTAGCTTTTCAGCATCACTCTGAGACAAGACCTTTCTAATTTTAGAGATATTGCGCAAATGCAAAAAACCACTCCTACATATTTGCTTAATATGCGCATTGAAGGACATATCCCGATCAAAAATGACTCCAAGATTTCTCACAGTATTACTGGAGGTCAGGGTAATGCCATCCAGAGTAAGGATCTGGTTAGACACCATGTTTCTAAGATTTGTGGGGCCAAGTACAATAACTTCAGTTTTATCTGAATTTAAAAGCAGGAAATTAGAGGTCAGCCATGTCTTTATGTCTGAAAGACATTCCTGCAGTTTAACTAATTGGTGTGTGTCCTCTGGCTTCATGGACAGATAAAGCTGGGTCGTAACAATGAAAACTTAAGGAATGCTTTCTAATAATACTGCCAAAGGGAAGCATGTATGTCTATCTCAGTTTTCAATGCTTACCAGTCCAGTAAGTATCAGTGAAATTGTGGAGAGCTGGACATGTCCAAACTTGTCCTCTGACATGCCGAAACGGAGGTGTTCCTTTGTCTCGCTTCCAAAGCGAATCGGTCTTTACGCGTGAAGCCTCCGCGCGGCTTTCCATGACAAAATCTCTTGTTAAAAGTGAAATCTGCTGGAAAATGGCTGATGTCCAGCTCTTGTGATAACCAGAGAAAGAGCACACGACGGTCTCGTATCCACAGAGCCATCCGTTTAGAAATGGTCCGGTGGCTTGTGCCACGTTGTGGCAACCCGGAGCGTGGTGCGCTGAGCGTTCATAAAGGGGTCCTTAAAGCTGTACTAACAGACCTTATTCTCTGTGAAGCCCGTAAAATTTTCACCGAAAGCCAGATAAATTTTTCGAATGGTTTCCAGGTGCCAGTCTCTAACAGCTTGTGAAAAGATTCTGATGGAAAAAAAACCCAAATCATTCCGCCATTTCCTGACAATGAAAATCCGATGAGGGGGCGGGACCACTCCTTCCACAAGGCGTGCTCACAGGCGAATGACGTCACCGAAAGGCGTGGAAAAACTCACGCATGCGCACAAGGGTTCAAGCTTGTCTGACGTGAAAACATATGAATCAAATCCATATAGTTAAAAAAAATAAATAAAAAGGTACGATACTTTATGGACAGACCTTGTATATATATATATATATATATATATATATATATATATATATATATATATATATATATATATATATATATATATATATATATATATATACACCTGCTCCTAATCCATCATCAGAGTATCCACTAACCATCCAGTGTTAGTGTTCAACAGGATGCAGTTAGATCTGATGCTTATAACAAAAACAAAAATTAATTTGCTTCTTCAGCTGATCTGGTATATAAAAGTTCACCCGATTCTCAGTTTATCCTACTTATATTGGCTTAACCTGGAGATGTACAAGATTAGAACCTTTGTGTTCACAGAATCGTGGAAGAAATCATTAATTTATCTATTGAGTCACCCACTGCATTTTACAGGGTGCATGACTGGGTATTTGCAAAGCTTAGGAATATGTACTGAATGCAATGGCAAGAGCAATAAAACTGCATGCAACTATAACAAATGAACATATTTACTATATAAATTTAAAGGTACAGTAAAGTAATATCAGTCCTGTGACACTACAGTAAAAAAGCTAATACACCTTTGTCACGATACTAACATTACTAAGCAGTATTTATTATAGTGCACATTGTTAAAAGTTGATTTTTTTTTTTAACAAAACTGAAATTAATGATCAACTGAGGGCTATGAGACAATCTGTTATCAGTTTTGCTCTTGTATTTCCTCCTCATTGCACCTTCTGCTTGGTTCAACAGCTCGCTGTATCGCTGTGCTGCTGCTGCAGATTTGATAAATCTGTCTGGTAAGACTGTTGGGATGTTTCTGCACTGTTGGTTTTCATAATACACTGTGAAACTGAAATGAGATGTTCACAGTCTTGTTGCTATCAATCTGTTTAGCTTCCTGATTGAGTCTTCTACCGTATGTGCTGTATTTATGGTTGAATACAGCCACGGTTTTATACGGCACACAAGTGAAACTGTAGCTGTTTTCAGTAATATAGTCAAAATTAATGAGGAACATCATTTCACTGTATACTAGTTAAGTTATGATATCGAATTTACCTGCTTGAAACTAACAATGCCAATGTCAACTACCAACAGAAGCAAAATTATGATAATCATTTTATATTTGTCAAACAAATCCAAACTAATTAATGATAATTTGTAACAGATGGTAAATGTCAGGGTGTGGCACAAACAGAGCAGGACACAAATGCAAACTCTCACTGCACATGCTATTAGAATTAGGTTTAATTGTAACACAGGCAGGGATTTGGTACACAGGTGGTCCAGAAGTGAAGGCAACGATACAGACAGACGTGAGGCTGGGGCTTGGTCAAAAAAATAGGCTGAGGTCAAAAAACACGGCATGGTGGTATTCAGAGGCACAGACAAGTACGAGGTCGAGGGTAAAAGAAGGTCAAACACTGGCAGGCTGGTACAAGGCTAAACAAGATGAGGAACAGCTGGAGTGTTTCTGTGAAGGCTCTCAGTTGTCCAGGTGGTTTCCATAGTAGAGAAGCTTGAATCTTCGACTAGGTCTAGGACTGGGTTGCTTGATGCAAGGATGTTTCGCTTCAAATCGCATAAGCTTCCTCAGCTAAAATTCTTGCTCTGGTAGTCTGACTTCTGTTTTGACTCTTGTAGAGAAGAATAACAGAAGCCACAAAAGCTGGAGTTTTAAACCTAACCAGACCCCTCCTCTTTCCATGACAAAAACTCCTGTAACAGTGGAATGTGCCGTTCATTTCTAAACTGGAGGCTGTCTTGATCCGGTATGTCATCTGACTAGCACAGGAATTGCGGAAGACGTGGACATCAGCACTTTTTTGGCACATTGAGACAGACGTGCGGAGGAATCCTGCGTGTCTTGGTGGAGCTGCATGGTGCAAAACAACTGTGTGATGAAGCCTCACAGGACATGTTGGGGCATGTCCAGCTCATGCTCAATTTCTCGGATATTCACACGACTGAAAAGCAACCGGAAGCTGTCTGAAAGCCACCTGAAAGCCGTCCTGAAAGACCAACATGGAGGTGGTTTTGTCCCGCGCCATGAACGGCACGGTGGCGCATTCATCTGCTTCTTTTTCCATGAAAAAAACTCCTGTAACAGTGGAATGTGCCGAAAAAGTGCTGATGTCCACGCCTTCTGCCTTTTTATGAAACTCAGACGAGGTCCCGGATCAACAAAACCTTCACGTTGGAAATGATCTGGTTGTTTCAGCGGGGTGTCAGCCTGTCGATTGTCGATATATATATATATATATATATATATATATATATATATATATATATATACGTATATACAAGGTTGGATAGGATTACTTTGAAATGTAATCCAAAAGTAATCAGATTACAAGTAATCCAAATGTATGTACCTACATGTAATCCACATGTATTCTTTCAAAGTGATCCTACCCAACCTTATATATATATATATATATATATATATATATATATATATATATAATGCCAATGGGGTAAGAAAAATTTGTGTGGTTAGAATTCTCAAAATTAGCAATGAGAAATGTGACAGGGAGGTGGGGTTAGAACCAATAAAACCAAATGTGTAAAACTGTATAAAGCATAAAATGACAAATAAAAGATCATAGAGTTTACAGACTTTGTGATTGGTTTCAAGAGCTAAACAGAGAAAGGCCAACACTGACTGCTGCCAAAACTATGTTACACATCTGCAATGACAGAGAGCTTACTCAGTGAAAGCCCTCCACTCGGCCATGGCCTTCTTGTATGATGCAGTTGTATTACATTTGTGTATTTGCATCCTCCAGCACCTCTATCTGCAAGACTGACACTAGAGTGGAGATGCATTTTGGGTAGGTGAGATGCAACGCACAATAGTGCACCAGGATATAGAGCAGGCCCTCATGGAATTTGTTGGTGTCAAAGGTGTTGAATGGTTAGGATCCCACTGCAATCATGCAGTTCTTATTTCTTATAGTGAGCCTTTTATCAGTTTTTTGCAAGGAAGATAAATAGTTTAGCTAAGTCTCATGAGACTTAGCTGAGTTCATGTAGCATTCAATTGCAAATTACGTAATTGCTAAGAGTTTGATCTTAAGGTTGATCTTGTACTTTTGTACGTTTGATATTTCTGCTGTTAAATGGAAACTTTTTTGTAAAATGACAGGTTTCAGTATTGGATTACATAAGAAGAAATATTAATAAAGTACTCATATTAAGTTGCATTGTCATATTTGTGATGTTTTCAAAGCCAGTGAATAAATAACAGCAACCACAATAACAAACAAGCCTTAATCACTGTCATTTCTTAGAATTCTTATTTTAACATTAGCCTCTGTCTTAAAATAAGGAAAACAATATTGTTTCTTTGCATAGATGAATTGACTTACTGGTTAAATACAGCTTGACATTAGCTGGTAAAACCTATTAAGAAAATGTGAAATATGTTTTCCCAAAATAAGGCATTTTTACCCTATGTAAAAATTGCTTGGCAAGATTATTTTCTATTTAGATAAAAAAAATAATAAGTGTTATTTCCTGTAAACAAGTCTTTTTTATTATTTTCTTAGATAATGTTTGGCACAGAGCAGCATTTAACTCAAAAAGCTGTGAGAGCATGTTGATGAAATTTGGTGAGTAGATGGATAATGTCTCAGAAAATGAAGGTTTTATTTTGAATTTCATCCAGAACATATTTTTGGGAATGTATGTGACCTTGACAGAGCTTTGAGTGTGTTGTGGTCATACTTACGGTATACCATAACTCATATCATGTAGTTTTCTCTGGGCCCCTCCCCAATCAGACCGGGAGTGACATGTTTAGCCGCATGTTCTCCTTGAATTGCTGGCTGTCTGAGTGGTGTCCAAAAAATGAGGTGGGCTTCATAGATAATTGGCAAAGCTTCTGGGGAAAACCTGGTCTTGTTAGGAGAGACGGCATCCATCCCACTTTGGATGGAGCAGCTCTCATTTCTACAAATCTGGCCAATTTTCTTAAATCCTCCAAACCGTGACTATCCAGGGTTGGGACCAGGAAGCAGAGTTGTAGTCTTACACACCTCTCTGCAGCTGCTCTCCCCCTGCCATCCCCTCATTACCCCATCCCCATAGAGACGGTGCCTGCTCCCAGACTACCAATAACCAGCAAAAATCTATTTAAGCATAAAAATTCAAAAAGAAAAAATAATATAGCACCTTCAACTGCACCACAGACTAAAACAGTTAAATGTGGTCTATTAAACATTAGGTCTCTCTCTTCTAAGTCCCTGTTGGTAAATGATATAATAATTGATCAACATATTGATTTATTCTGCCTTACAGAAACCTGGTTACAGCAGGATGAATATGTTAGTTTAAATGAGTCAACACCCCCGAGTCACACTAACTGTCAGAATGCTCGTAGCACGGGCCGGGGCGGAGGATTAGCAGCAATCTTCCATTCCAGCTTATTAATTAATCAAAAACCCAGACAGAGCTTTAATTCATTTGAAAGCTTGACTCTTAGTCTTGTCCATCCAAATTGGAAGTCCCAAAAACCAGTTTTATTTGTTATTATCTATCGTCCACCTGGTCGTTACTGTGAGTTTCTCTGTGAATTTTCAGACCTTTTGTCTGACTTAGTGCTTAGCTCAGATAAGATAATTATAGTGGGCGATTTTAACATCCACACAGATGCTGAGAATGACAGCCTCAACACTGCATTTAATCTATTATTAGACTCTATTGGCTTTGCTCAAAAAGTAAATGAGTCCACCCACCACTTTAATCATATCTTAGATCTTGTTCTGACTTATGGTATGGAAATAGAAGACTTAACAGTATTCCCTGAAAACTCCCTTCTGTCTGATCATTTCTTAATAACATTTACATTTACTCTGATGGACTACCCAGCAGTGGGGAATAAGTTTCATTACACTAGAAGTCTTTCAGAAAGCGCTGTAACTAGGTTTAAGGATATGATTCCTTCTTTATGTTCTCTAATGCCATATACCAACACAGTGCAGAGTAGCTACCTAAACTCTGTAAGTGAGATAGAGTATCTCGTCAGTAGTTTTACATCCTCATTGAAGACAACTCTGGATGCTGTAGCTCCTCTGAAAAAGAGAGCTTTAAATCAGAAGTGCCTGACTCCATGGTATAACTCACAAACTCGTAGCTTAAAGCAGATAACCCGTAAGTTGGAGAGGAAATGGCGTCTCACTAATTTAGAAGATCTTCACTTAGCCTGGAAAAAGAGTCTGTTGCTCTATAAAAAAAGCCCTCCGTAAAGCTAGGACATCTTTCTACTCATCACTAATTGAAGAAAATAAGAAGAACCCCAGGTTTCTTTTCAGCACTGTAGCCAGGCTGACAAAGAGTCAGAGCTCTATTGAGCTGAGTATTCCATTAACTTTAACTAGTAATGACTTCATGACTTTCTTTGCTAACAAAATTTTAACTATTAGAGAAAAAATTACTCATAACCATCCCAAAGACGTATCGTTATCTTTGGCTGCTTTCAGTGATGCCGGTATTTGGTTAGACTCTTTCTCTCCGATTGTTCTGTCTGAGTTATTTTCATTAGTTACTTCATCCAAACCATCAACATGTTTATTAGACCCCATTCCTACCAGGCTGCTCAAGGAAGCCCTACCATTATTTAATGCTTCGATCTTAAATATGATCAATCTATCTTTGTTAGTTGGCTATGTACCACAGGCTTTTAAGGTGGCAGTAATTAAACCATTACTTAAAAAGCCATCACTTGACCCAGCTATCTTAGCTAATTATAGGCCAATCTCCAACCTTCCTTTTCTCTCAAAAATTCTTGAAAGGGTAGTTGTAAAACAGCTAACTGATCATCTGCAGAGGAATGGTCTATTTGAAGAGTTTCAGTCAGGTTTTAGAATTCATCATAGTACAGAAACAGCATTAGTGAAGGTTACAAATGATCTTCTTATGGCCTCGGACAGTGGACTCATCTCTGTGCTTGTTCTGTTAGACCTCAGTGCTGCTTTTGATACTGTTGACCATAAAATTTTATTACAGAGATTAGAGCATGCCATAGGTATTAAAGGCACTGCGTTGCGCTGGTTTGAATCATATTTGTCTAATAGATTACAATTTGTTCATGTAAATGGGGAATCTTCTTCACAGACTAAAGTTAATTATGGAGTTCCACAAGGTTCTGTGCTAGGACCAATTTTATTCACTTTATACATGCTTCCCTTAGGCAGTATTATTAGACGGTATTGCTTAAATTTTCATTGTTACGCAGATGATACCCAGCTTTATCTATCCATGAAGCCAGAGGACACACACCAATTAGCTAAACTGCAGGATTGTCTTACAGACATAAAGACATGGATGACCTCTAATTTCCTGCTTTTAAACTCAGATAAAACTGAAGTTATTGTACTTGGCCCCACAAATCTTAGAAACATGGTGTCTAACCAGATCCTTACTCTGGATGGCATTACCCTGACCTCTAGTAATACTGTGAGAAATCTTGGAGTCATTTTTGATCAGGATATGTCATTCAAAGCGCATATTAATCAAATATGTAGGACTGCTTTTTTGCATTTACGCAATATCTCTAAAATCAGAAAGGTCTTGTCTCAGAGTGATGCTGAAAAACTAATTCATGCATTTATTTCCTCTAGGCTGGACTATTGTAATTCATTATTATCAGGTTGTCTTAAAAGTTCCCTAAAAAGCCTTCAGTTAATTCAAAATGCTGCAACTAGTGTACTGACGGGGACTAGAAGGAGAGAGCATATCTCACCCATATTGGCCTCTCTTCATTGGCTTCCTGTTAATTCTAGAATAGAATTTAAAATTCTTCTTCTTACTTATAAGGTTTTGAATAATCAGGTCCCATCTTATCTTAGGGACCTCGTAGTACCATATCACCCCAATAGAGCGCTTCGCTCTCAGACTGCAGGCTTACTTGTAGTTCCTAGGGTTTGTAAGAGTAGAATGGGAGGCAGAGCCTTCAGCTTTCAGGCTCCTCTCCTGTGGAACCAGCTCCCAATTCAGATCAGGGAGACAGACACCCTCTCTACTTTTAAGATTAGGCTTAAAACTTTCCTTTTTGCTAAAGCTTATAGTTAGGGCTGGATCAGGTGACCCTGAACCATCCCTTAGTTATGCTGCTATAGACGTAGACTGCTGGGGGGTTCCCATGATGCATTGTTTCTTTCTCTTTTTGCTCTGTATGCACCACTCTGCATTTAATCATTAGTGATCGATCTCTGCTCCCCTCCACAGCATGTCTTTTTCCTGGTTCTCTCCCTCAGCCCCAACCAGTCCCAGCAGAAGACTGCCCCTCCCTGAGCCTGGTTCTGCTGGAGGTTTCTTCCTGTTAAAAGGGAGTTTTTCCTTCCCGCTGTGGCCAGGTGCTTGCTCACGGGGGGTCGTTTTGACCGTTGGGGTTTTGCATGGTTGTTGTGTGGCCTTGCCTTGCAGTGTGGAGCGCCTTGGGGCGACTGTTTGTTGTGATTTGGCGCTATATAAAAAAATTGATTGATTGAATTGATTGATTGATATCAGTGTGCCACGTGTCATCACCTTTAAGTTGGAGTGCACCAAGTCCATGTTTCGTAATTTTAAGAAGGCACACTAAGAAGTGAGAGGATTTCTGGTGGGGGATGATTTTGTGTGTGTAACGGACATGCAGTAAGCAGAAGTACCACAAAACATTTGAAATTGTTGATGTGATATTTTAAAAATCAAAACTTGCACTGTGGAGGAATTGGTTTAATTGTTCAATTGCTTAATGTTTTATTTATTTTCCTGCTTGCACTGCAGAAAAGTGGTGTCTAAAAGCAGCATAAAAACCCTAAATGTGAGGGAAAAGGTACTCAAAACAAGTGGAATTTTCTGTCCATCCAGCAAGATAATTTCACTTGACAAGATTGTTCAATTAAGATTGTTAAATCTAGAAATAAGCATGTTGAAACTTAAAATAAGAAATTCACCCTTAAATGATCTAACACTTCTAAATCTAAGGGTTTTTTCTTGGTAATAACCATAAAATTTGCAGTGTGCAATAAGGCACAGGTTTGACAAGCAGACCCTTAAATACTACCAAACGTTCCTCAGTTATAACCCTGAATTATGCTAATTAGTCATTCAGAAGCTTTTTCCATTGAGTCTGGTGTTTCCCAGCTCATGATTGGCTGAGTACCCCTGACTGTGTGTAGAGCATGATGCAGGCCAGATGCTCTCCAGGATTAAGGTTCAAAACATTCCCGCCATAATGTTTAAGAATTGGTGCCGAGACCCTCTGACTATTTCCACCAAGTTTATGTCCTACCTGTTTTTGTATTATGTTTTGCTTTAAATACATTTTTGCTTGATATAGTTGCTGCTCTCATAGATTTAGATGTCGATGTACTTTTGTATACATCCTTGACTCCACGATGCCTTCAGACTGGGACGACCTGGAGTGGACTGCTTCTGCCAGCACGAGAGTGGAGCAGCTGTTCTTCAACTGCAGTTCCTCATCAATGAGGTAAGAAAGAATTTAACATGTATAATGTAAGCTGGGTTTGGTAGGTACTCTTCAGGTCAAGACTTGTGGCAGCTTTCTGTGATAGTCAGAGCTGGCTCCTTCATTTTATTCCTCCTTTGAAGCTATTTATTTTCCAAAGTCATTGTTGCTGGATATTATAGCCCTACTAAACAGGTATGTCAACACACTATGCATGCTGGCTGTTTGTACCATGCCAGAAGAATGGTAAGAACCTGATGCAATAACCAAACCACGATCTCCCGTCCTCTGATTTGTGTAGGTGCTCCACTTCTCCGTCGACTGTCACTCCCCATCGGGACATGAAACTCACAATCTCTGGGCATAGGAGGCGGGCGCTTTGACCAGAAGGCCAAAACCTGGGCTGTGGCCTTGTGGCCAGAGAGTCATATTAGCTCTTGGGGAGTTAGGTTTACTGACTACTATTGTGCAGTGACTCCTGCTGGCCTTCATTACATGAGCACTGTTAGTAACAGTCTAGCATGAATTAGCAGGTAGCTCGGTGACATTAGGTCCACTGATTGTGGACAGTATGGCTATATGGTGGCCATATATTTTAACATTTGCACAGAATCCTTCTGTTATGAAAACTACTGCCCAGTCCACAAAAATGTGTTACTCAAACACCCAAACCAGTGTTGTCCTGTTAGCCATAGCTTAACTTGTTTGGGAACTTGAGCTTAGGTTTCAGGTTCCATTTATCTGGCCTAAGTCAAGTTGCTGGTCTTGACCACGTGCCATCTCTTTTCCTATTTATGGGTTGACCAACAGTTAAGCAGTGTCAAGATGGCAATCTCTAGAGCTGACTCATTTGAGATTCAAGAAGAGCAGTGGGGAGAGCACACACTCCTGACGGGTGCCAGTGCTGTTTGGTCGTGTCCTGGATGTGATGCTTTCCAGCCTCACCTGCTGTGTCCTGTCTGTCAGGAAGCTGGAGATCCACTGACAGGTGGGAGATGGTACAGAGAGGTTGGAGAGTTTTTTGTGGAGAATGTCAGGGATGATGGTGCTGAATGCAAAGGCTGAAGACCACAAACAGGATCATCATTTATGTCTCTGCCAAGTCCAGGTGCTGCAGGATTGAAGGCAGATAGATCCGTGTTGACTGCATCCTCAACTGACCTGTATGCCAGGTAGGCAAACTGCAGGGGGTCCAGCAGGGGTCCTGTGATGTCATTCAGGTGGCTCAACAGCAGCCGTTCAAAAGACTTCATGATTGCAGATGTCAGAGCAACGGGCCTGTAGTCATTTACTCCTATTTTAGAGGGTTTCTTTGGGACTGGGATAATAATGGCATGCTTGAGGCAGGAATGGAGATCTGTTGAAGCTCGGGGAGATGACAGGGACCAACTGATCAGCACATGCTCTCAGACATGAGGGGGAGACACAGTCAGGTCCTGGAGCCTTTTTGATCTTTTGTTTGTAAAAGTGCTGGCACACATTATCTTCACAGATTGTTAGGGTGAGTGGTGTTGCAGAGGGGAGGGAGGGAGAGAGGTGACTATGGGTGGGTGAGGGGTGTGATATGGTCCCTTTCAAACCTGGAGTAAAACAGATTCAGTAAAGCTGCATTCATTCTGTGTCTCCTCCCGTCTTGGCAGGGAAAATGCGTCATTTAGGCCATTAATAACGTGATTCATGTGGTTGATTGTTTCGATTCCCTGGAATGTCTGTCTTTTGATGTACTGGTCAGGAATAGTGCAACTATTTGGATGTTTACATTTAGTTTAAAGACAGTCTCATGTGACAGGTGAGCAAGCAGCGATTGACTTGCGACATGAGAACCATCCCTGGTTCTCAAGACCAGGCACCTAATTGGCTCTACTCTACTCTTTTCTACTCTCCTATTTTACTCTTCCTTTTTAGATATTTAGATATACAGTACCTTTCTATACTGGCATAGTTCCACCTTAGAATGGGAATATAATATATAAGATATACCTTACTGAATTTTCATGAGATCGTGAAAGCAGCACCTCACTGCCCACTCCCTCTCTTTGTCTCTTTCTGTCTCTCTCTCATCCACTCTATCTGGATCAGCTGTGTATAGTGGCTGCTGTGCTGGCCAGGCGTTTTCACGCAGCAGCCATGAGGTGAACAGATAACGTGTGGATGAAGCAGCCACACACGCAGTGCTGCAATCAGCTGTAATCCTGGCCAGAGTGACAAGAGCAGGAATCCATTTGATTGCCAGTTGACTGTACAAAGGCATATTTCCCTAAGTGCCACATGAATGCTGTCCGAGGAATTTGAATTTAGCTTGTATGCAGCATGAATTGCATGAATGATGTTTGAATATCAATTTGTACAGCATTTGTGCAATTTGTGCTGCAGGTTGAATGCAGTTTGACTGAAGGTCAAATTGCAAGTATGATGTTTCAATGTCCATTCCTATGGCAGTACGAATGCGGTGCAGCTGACTCCACCACAATTCTGATATTTTCTAGCACGAACAACACACAAATGTGCCGACTGCTCTAGGAATGCTGTACAAGGCGTTCGAGTGCAGTTTGAATGCAGCACAAATTGCACTGATGTCATTCAAATGTCAATTCATACACCATTCATGCAATTCCTGCTCTAGTGTGACAAGGGTGTAAGCCAGAGGTCTCAAACTGGTTCCAGAAAGGGCCGAGAGGGTGCAGGCTTTCTGTGCAACCACCCTCTCCAACAGGTGATTTCACTGATTAACATCACTTTGAGCAGGTGAAATCAGTTAGTCAGTGAAATCACCTGCTGGAGTGGGTGGTTGCACAGAAAGCCTGCACCCTCTTGGCTCTTTCTGGAACCGGTTTGAGACCTCTGGTGTAAGCTATGTGCTTAGGGTCATTGTCCTGGTGAAAGATGAATTGTCTCCCCAGTCTGAGGTCAAGAGCGCTCTGGAGCAGGTTGTCATCCATGATGTCTCTGTATATTGCTGCATTCATCTTTCCCTCAATCTTGACTAGTCTCCCAGTTTCTGCTGCTGAAAAACATCCCCACAGCATGATGCTGCCACCACCATGCTTCACTAGAGGGATGATGCTTGGGTTCCTCTAAACATGACGACTGGCATTCACACCAAAGAGCTCAGTCTTTGTCTCAACAGACCTCTGAATTCAGTTTCTCATGGTCTTAGAGTTCTTCAAGTGCCTTTTGGCAAACTCTGGGATTGATGCATGTGTTTTTTACTAAGGAGTGGCTTCCATCTGGCCACTCTACCATACAGGCCTGATTGGTGCATTGCTGGAGATATGGTTGTCATTCTGGGAGATTCTCCTCTCTCCACAGAGGAATGCTGGAGCTCTGACAGAGTGACCATCGGGTTCTTAGTCACCTCCCTGACTAAGGGCCCTGTCCCACTGGCATTTAGGAGGATTTGCGCATGAAATGAGGAGACAAAAGCTGAGCGTCCGCAACAAAGGTGGGCGGAAATGACATTTCCGGACAGTGAATCCACCCGGATGGGGTGGATTCGCTGATCCAGCCCCGAATCCACCCCTTCCGGGGTGGATCAGCGAATACATGAGGAAGAAAAGCGTATATAACAGGGAACAGAAGCAAAGGCGACCGCAGAGGGGCACAGCGGCCATGATGCACTCGCTTCATCCGTGCCAACTCTGTCTGCATGCGCGACATACCATTTGCGACCGTGATGTGGCCGTGCTGGGCACGCGTCATATCTGTTTTGCACACTGTCCCGGTCCACCGCCAAGCCGGATATCAGCGAATGACAGGGGATATGCGGCACGTTGGTTGTGTATGTCCTGCGTATGTCTTCAGTATGTGTTCAGGCAGTGATGCGGATCTCATCCGCAGCAGGATTTTTGAGCCGCTCAAAAATCCTGGCTGCGGACATGTGTGCCTCTGCGGATGATCACGGACGTGTTTGGATGGCGGCCGACTCATACAGGAATGTTACACAGTTATTGCGGTTGTTTGGCAGATGTGGGCCACTTTTGTGCGCATTCCATCCGCAAATCCTCCTAAACGCCAATGGGACAGGGCTCTAAGGTCCTTCTCCTCTGATTGCTCACTTTAGATGGGCAGTCAACCCTTAGTTTCTGAGATCTGACGGGATCAGGTTTACACAGAGCAGATCAGCTGCCCAGGTGGAATCCAGTTAAGCTGTAGAAACATTTCAAGGATGATTGGTGGAAACAGGATGCACCTGAGCTTAATTTTGAGCTTGAAAGTTGTTTCCATAAATCATTAGTTAAAATGTCAGTTGCACCATGCTACTGACATTAAGTGTATTTAGTGGAGAATAGCAAGCGCTTAAACATTTCCAGCAACAAATAGTTTAAATTCAGCAAACCTTACTTGCAGTGTGTTTTCTTCCAAGCTTGAAAGACCTTTCCCCTACACTTGCATCTTTTGTACTGCACAGGCCCACACACTGCAGTGCTTAGGATGCACGAGTTGTTGAGGCTTTCAGCTATAGTTTGGTGCAATATTTTGTGGTATTAACAGCATGTAGGTGTTTCAGAGAAGATAAAGAGTCCTCCTGTGAGTTGAAGAGCACAAGCCAAGTCAGGAAGGCCTGGCACGTACAGCTCTCTCACTCGCTCTCTTCTTTCTTCTTTATTCCACTCCAATCTACTCCCTCACCCTCCCTCCTTTCCCTCTGTGCCTTTTCTATGCCCACTCTTTCGTTTAATGCCCACTGGCTCTTTCAGCCCACTTCCCCATCACTCATAAGCCTACTTATGATGCGTCTGAGGCAAATGGAGGCGGATGACATGAAGAGAGGCGTGTGTTCATTTGTAATACATGGAATGACTTACCGGTTATGTTTGTACTCCCATCTTTGTAGCAGAATTTGGCTCTGAATACATATTCCAATACATGTGTGACTCTGACTAGTATTTGGATGCTTGTATTGGCATATTTTCATGACATTTTATGTGCATTCATATCCCCATTTGCACTGACTTGGTTTATGCATGACAAGCCTGACCCAGAATGAGCAGACTTCAAATTCAACTGTAATTGCATTACCCTACTTGACCAATACCACTTAATATGGGCCCAAGGGCCAAATTTGGGCCACCATGTTGCCCAGCATGATTTTTAGCACAAAAAAGTTGTTTTTTTTCTGCTACATCTGGTCTTTTTGTGAATGCTGCAATTCTGTGTGGCGCTGTGAAGTTTCTGTGATGGTCAATGGGCTTCAGTTTCACCGGAATTCTTTTTTGAACAAACACTCCCATCTAATGGGCTGAGAAAAAATAAAATTTGGTAACACTTGTTGGTACCATCATAATCGTGACATGACACTGTCATAACTGTGACATGACAGTCATGACTTTGTCATAAAAAATTATGCCAATGTCATAAATGTTTATGACTGCTGTCATAAAGTGTCATTTGGTTTTTGTCATGAGAAGTTGACATTTTTTGGATTGTCTTGATTATGACAACTTGATATTAATCAAAGTGACATCACCAGAAGCTGTCTTTGTCATGACAACTTCACATTAAATTTGTTTGGGATGTCCTTATTATGACAACTTGACATTAAGGACATTACCAGAAAATATCTTTGTCATGACAACTTCACATTAACAAAATATGCATCTATTTTTGTGTTTATGGCAAGTTGACACAATGATTATTAGGTAGCACTTTATAATGATGACACCTTATTTAGTCTTAATTCAGCATGAATAAATATGTAATGAATTCATTACAAATAATTAAGAATGACTGATACTTAATAAGTAATTAAGAAGTACCTTTGGCTGCTCCATGGTTTGCACTCGGCGTCGTCACAGCAAATCTGAGGTGCATCTGCATGTTGAATTGGAATGTTTTATGTCAGATGCCCTTCTTGATGCAAGTTCATATTGCATGGAGAAATGTGGCAGAGGTTGGGTTTGAACTCTACACTGAAACCAAGGGCATTAACCACTTAGCCACCACTCCAGCCTACTTAATAAAAAATTAATACATTTAATTAATGGTTTACTTCTCATGAATAGTCCCATGCATTATGTGTTTACTCATTGTTTTTCATAAACAATGCAGAAACTATTTGTAAGTGCACTGTTATTGAGTTATTTTGTGTTCATGGCAAATTGACATAATGATTATTATAATTACATACGCAAGCTTATAGACCAATTCAAATATCTTCATTACACTGCCAGAACCATGTCATAAAGCATGACAGTCAGGTGATACGCCATGATATGTTTACAACAAATCAAAATGCTACCACTTTACTTGAGGTCAAAAATATCTTTATTACATTGTCATAATGATGTCATGACAATCAGTTTGTACATCATGATATGTTAATGACAAATCAAAAAGCTACCACTTTACTTGAGGTCAAAGAATATCTTCATTACATTGTCATAATGGTGTCATAACAGTCAGTTTATACATCATGATATGTTAATGACAAATCAAAATGCTATCACTTTACTTGAGATCAAAGAATATCTTCATTACACTGGCATAATGGTGTCATGACAGGCAGTTTATACATCATGATATGTTAACGACAAATCAATAAGCTACCACTTTACTTGAGGTCAAAGAATATCGTCATTACATTGTCATAATAGTGTCATGCGAGTCAGTTTATATGTCATGATATGTTAATGAGAAATCTGTTATCACGATGGTGTTCTGGTCCACTCGATAGCACACAAACACTCCAGCCATTGTCACATCTGTCCTGATGAGCTTGAGCAGACATCGGTATGGAACACCCCCTGATTTAGACTTTGGGGTGGAATAGAAAGTATTAAATACCAATTGTAAAGGTCAAAATTAAGACACACAACATAATAAATAACACATACAAATAAAATAGGAAAAATATTAGTAACAAATTTACCAATGACAATCTTCCACCTCATTCTTCTGTGACTTTTTCCCTTTCATCCTGTTTTTTGGTCTTCTTCCTCTTCTTGTCATAATCTGATGAAAGTGGTGATGAGCAATACTCAGATGACTCAGACAAACAATCTAACGCTGTGTCGGAGGAAAGACCTATTGCGTCACTGGAATCCTTTTTAGAGCGGGTGTCCTGTAAAAAAGAACTGTAAAAAGAAATCTAAAAGATAAAGATAATTAATTCAAACACTAGAATAGACTCACTTTGCTGTATAATTGTAATGTTAGAGCAAATAGAGAAATTCACACAGGGATAACACTTGCAGTACATTTTAATATAGTGAAAAAGATTTACCTGATGCCAACTGCTCCTTCAGAAAGTCTCATTCATTCGACAGCTCATCAATTTTCTAGTTTTGCCAGTCTGCCTTCATCTCCAGCATTTTTTTTTATGCCAAAATGGGTGTAATGTGGTCAAACTTTCTGCTTGGTGTCAAAACTCTGGCAGCAGCATTTTGGACCAATTGGAGACCCCCTAATGCTGGACTGTGGTAAACGAGAACATAGAATATTGCAATAGTCCAATCTAGAAGAGACAAACACATGAGTCAGGGTCTCAGCATCAGCCAGAGACAGGATGGGATGAATTTTCGCTATATTTTGCAGGTAGAAGAAAGCACTCCTCGTAATATCTCTAATGTGGAAGTCAAAGGACAATGTAGGATCAAAAATTACCCAAAGGTTCCTCACTTTGTCAGTGTGATGTATGACACACGAGCATAGGCTAAGCGTTAACTGGTCAAATTGATGCCAATGTCTCACTGGACCAAGAACCATCATTTAAAGTTTAAAAGTAGGAAGTTGCTAGACTTCCAGCTTCTCACTGATGCAAGGCAATCTTCTAAGGATTTTATGTGGATGAGATTACCAGCAGTTATTGGCAGATATAACTGTGTATCAGCACCATAGCAGTGAAAGGTAACCCCAAAATGCAGCAATGTGTTCCAAGGGGTGTTATATAAAGGGAGAAAAGCAGGGGGCCTAAGACGGACCCCTGTGGAACCCCAAATGTCATGTCACTAAGGTTAGAGGTAGTGTTATTGTACAAAACACAGTGAGAACGACTGGTCAGGTATGATGTCAACCATGCAAGGGCACTCCCAGTAATCCCAAAATGATTATCGAGCCTATCAAGTAGAATATGATGATCCACAGTATCAAACGCAGCACTGAGATCTAACAGCATCAGAACTGTAGTGGTGTCTGAATCTATTGCAAGTAGAAGATCATTCACCACTTTAGTGAGAGCTGTCTCTGTGGAACGACATTTTCTAAAAGCAGACTGCAGTGGTTCAAAAAGATTATTTGCGGTAAGGTAGTCCACAAGCTGCCGTGAAACCACTTTTTCCAGAATTTGAGAGCAAAATGATAGATTTGATATTGGCCTATAGTTTTTCAATACACTAGGTTCAAGATTAGATTTCTTAAGTAATGGTTCATGGACTCAATTAATTGGAAAAAATATTTACCATTTATCACAGATTCTTATTGAATTGAAGAACAGGAAAAGCCACATTTTATCTGTATTGTTCTCCAAAATATTTTTCTATAAACTCTACATCCTTTATCCACAGCCTTTGAGCTGGTGATTTGTGCAGTTTACAGCTGCACATGCAGCACTTTGCAGCAAAGTCACAAGGGAGTGGTTGAAGGGAGTGGTAATATGGCAGCCGCACCGCTTCAAAAATACTACCCAGTGCTAATTAGTAAATAAGTCCCTTCGGCTGCTCCCTCGTTTGCACTTGGGGTCGCCACAGCAAATCCAAGGTGGATCTGCATGTTGAATTGGCACAAGTTTTACGCTGGATGCCCTTCCTGACGCAACTCCACATTACATGGAGAAATGTGGCAGGGGTGGGATTTGAACCCGGAACCTTCTGAACTGAAACCAAGCACATTAACCACTTGGCCACCACCCCTGCTCTACCCAGTGCTAATTAGCTTGCTAGTAATTCTCGAGTAAGCAAACAAAAATGCACTTACGGCCTGTTTCACTGCTTACTGTATTTTCCGCTGTTCCGCTCTACTCACTGGCACTGGATGCGCTGTTCCTGAAATGTTCCTGTACACCATTTCAGCCATACTTTGGCATATTTAAAATTTTAGCAGACAACTGCAGCCACACTCTCACGAGTGCCACTAGCTTAGCTTATGACAAACTAAAAGTGGACGCTTTCATTATGGCTGAACAACTGTCCAGTTTCTGGGTATTCTGTGTTAGTACGTGCCCACGGCCAATGTACTTAATGAATTCCTGCGCAAAAAGTAGTTCCCAGATAATTAATTCTAAAATTTACCAGTAATAAAATGACAAAGATAATTGAAGTTTTAAGAGTGGCCGTAATAAATATTTAAGAAACTTAAAGTTTATGACCATTGTAAACATTGACACAGTGGAGTTTGATGCGGAAGAGTTCAGAAAGATATGATTGGAATGGTTTGATTACCATTTACAGTTGGGGATTAAAGACTTGGGTGTTAACTTCGTGTTAATGTCAGAACAAGAAGCCGCACTGAAAGAGATTTATCTGGGAAGAGACACATTCTGTGTGTTGTTGCTCCAACAAGAGCGGCACGCTGAGCAGGGTGGCGAAAGTATTCTGGCAAGCTCAATGTGTGGGCAAGCTATCCCACAATGCCAATATAGCAGAGATGTCGGTCCTATGACAGCGGCTCTCTGAGCAGGGTGTAATGTCCTCTGATGATGACGTCATAAAAGTGAGAAAGAGAGCATCCGAGTGGCACATGCACCAGGGTTTGTCCTTGGGAAATAGTCTTCACTTTAGAAAAGTTCACAAAAAGACTTAACTAGCTAATATAATGAAGGCAAAGCACTTGACCGAGCAGCGTTTTTCTCTATCGAAAAAATGTTGAAGTTGATTGATTGGACTACTGAAGATTCAATTGGGCAATATTATTTTAGTCATTATCTTCAGGGATTGATGATTTCATTAAAAAAGTGATGTTTACACAACAACATATATTTATTCTCCTGACTTATGTGACAATGACAACATTTATAACGTATTAAATTGCAATTAAAAATATACTGAGAGATATTTAATGACAATATCATAAAACAACATTTTAATTCAATGAACCTAGATTCTTATGCTATGTACAATGTAGAAATATTCATTACAGGACCTCTAGTTATAAATACGCAACAAATTAGTAACAATTTTTCTATATGTTAAATGTTCATTATAATAACTGCCATTATGAATAAAGCAACAAATTAATAAGAGTTCATACTATTTCTATATATATCATAGAAATTTGATTCTTTCTTCAAGATCTGTAATCATTGTGACAACAATATATTATTTATGCCTAATTCACAAATTTGATTAGAATGATTCGATACTAATCTATTCATGTGTCACACACATATTCTCAATGTTGAAATATCCCAGGAATCCACCTGAAATCTCACTAACAGGGATTTATATTTGACTTTCAGATAAGAACATTACTAACCTGAATGTCGGTCCAGAGGGTAGTTTCATTATTATTCCGTTGCCTTTTAATTAGTACATGAAAGGCACATTAATAGCCTGATGCTAGAAGTGGCTTGTCATAGAATGGGGCCTATGTGGTCTAACTACTGACTTTAGAAATGTTTTGACACCGTTTTATGTTCACAGTGTAATTCCTTTCAGCTCTTTAAGCTGTTATGTTCCATCAAAAAATATTGGCTTCTTATCAAAGTGAATGGCGTTGGCAACGAGTTTAAATGCATTGACCTGTGAACCACAAGTGTTAGCTCGCTCACCACGCATGCGCACTGAGAAACTCGAAACTGGCTTATTAATTTTTCTGAACTACTTTGTTGACCAAAGCTATAGAGTTACAGCGGTAATGTGGGTCGCTCAGCCTTTCGCTGGTGTCTGGCTTGATGATGTAATGCCATTTCTACACCTTTCTGGGAAAAATGTTCTCCCATCATGCACCTTGGTCTCTCCCATCATGCTTCTTGTGTACTTCCTTTTTGAACTTCTTGTTTGCGGTGACAAAAGTGTACTTTCGGTTTGCTGAATGGACTACAAGAACATGCTTGCGCTCGTCTGTCATCATACTTGCTAAGCTCGGCGGCTCTGCTGCCTCGCGCTGCTTGGTTTTATCAACTGCGTGAATTATTCATGCATTGCACAATTGGTAAATCATTTATTCAGACACTTCCTAATCATTAATACATGCCTAACTCATGGCGTAATAATACATACATATGTGCACTTACAAATAGTTTGTTCATGGTTTATTAAGTATGAAAGCAATGAGTAAAAATATAATGTAGGAGACTATTCATAAGAAGTAAAGCATTAATTAAATGTATTAGTTAATTACTTATTAACTATGAGTCATTCTTAATTAATTATTTGTTATTAATTCATTATGTATTTGTTCATGCTTAATTAAAGCTAAAAAGGTGTTGTTATTATAAAGCGCTACCTAATAGTCATGATGTCAACTTGCCATAAGGACACAAATACATGTATATTTTATTAATGTCAAGTTGTCATAATAAGGACATCTCAAACAAATTTAATGTCAAGCTGTCATGACAAAGACATTTTCTGGTAATGTCACTTTGATTAATGTCAAGTTGCTATAATAAGGACATCCCAAAAAATGTCAACTTGTCATGACAAAAAGCAAATGACCCTTTATGACAGCAGTCATGAACATTTATGACATTGACATAATATTTATGACACATTCATGACTATGTAATTCATGTAACAATTATGACAGTGTCATGTCACTTGAAATTTTTAATGAGGCTTGTTTTGTCATCACTGCATCATTGAATAATGTTATACAAGAGCTGTCTGGGGGCATTTTGTGATGTGCAACTTAAATCTTCCACACTTAGTATCCAGTAATGACTTGTTACAGTGTGATGTAATTTTCATCAATTTTTCAAAATTAAGTAAATTTTTCATTTTTCATTACAAAAGTGGAAAATACTGCTGTTTTCAGCTTAATTTTGTAAAGAATTTTGCATGCACGCTCTGTCAGGAGGACGTCTTACCTTTGAAATATGTTACTGGAAAAGAAGCATATCGTTGTTTTGTTACCTGTCATCTGCACAATAATAAAATACTGCAAGGAAATGGCACAGAAGGCTTTATGTTATATTGTAATTTAGTTTTACTTTTGAAATGTTAACTTTATACAAAATGTAATGTATTGTACTTTACTTAATATTAAAATTCATTTCTGGCGTATGGATCTCCACCCAGATTACTTTTTGGCTATTTATAGGCAAGAATTTGGGCCACCGTGCACCAGACAAACCAAGTTAAGTCTTCTGGTCATAGTCCTTGCACCTGTAACAGTATAGCAATATACAGTATAAATTAACTAATGGATGACACATTTATAAAGATTGCCACAGATGAAATAAGTCTGTGCAGCTGCATTCTTCTGTTGTTTGATGTTTTAATTGGGGACAGATTGATATCTTTGACCTGTCCCAGTCAAATGTTCACTAAAACATGTGAGAGTGAGAGAGAGAGAGAGAGAGAGAGAGAGAGAGAGAGAGAGAGAGAGAGAGAGAGAGAGAGAGAGAGAGAGAGAGACTTGTTCCAAATTCATAGAAGGAAATGTGCTACTTTTTTTCCACCATTAGCTGTGCCTGGTCCAGGTCAAGATCAACTTCAATCAAAAGGTTTGGATTTGGCATCAGCCCAATGTCATTTACATGGGACATTTTTTGCACTGAGCTCTGAGATTTCAATGCACTTCAAATAAATTTACTCAAACACAATCAAGTTATAAGCCTTATCCACGTCACAGCGTCCACAAAACTATGGAACTTCCCCGGGTCAAGACAGACAACCAGTCCAGCCTTACCTTCCAAATGTAACCTTTATTTTCCACATCCAGGTGATACGTCTGTAATCCCTTGGCTTTTTCCAGTTGCCAGCATCCTCAACACTGAAGCAATTATGACTTGAACCATGCCAAGAGATACATGTGATATGACCAAAATGCAGTTGGTGGTCCTCATCTTACTCTCCATAAGCAACTGTTTGTTTAACACAAAGGCATTCCAACAATACCCAAGGATCCTCCAAGAAGACTTTGTACCTAAGACATCCACATGTTGCCTTAGGTCACTGGTTAGCATCCAAGACTGACAACCATACAGTCAGACAGGAATCATCAGGAACCTAAATACTTGGATCTTTTTTCTTCTTTGAAGATATCAGCATCACTAAACACCTCTGTCCATTGACCTTAGGATGCCATAAGCCCTAAGGCTGAGGCTCCAAAGACATGAATGCCACTGTCAAGATAATGAAAGTAATGGCCCAGTCACACGGCACTTAACGAAGGGTGACGAAGCCCTGATGAAACAAGAAATCTGGACTTTCGTTGACTTTCGTTGGCATCGTTTAGCCTTCGTGCAGCTTCGTTCCTGCAGCTGGAACTTTGTTAGGATTTTTAAACTGTTGAAAAATTTGAACGAAGGGCAACGAAAACCTCAATTCATCTGTGTTTCATTTTGCTGTTGTTCTTGACGTTTTTTAAATCGTTTGTTTAGTTTTTCTCACGTTATTGTTTAATTTGAAACAACAAAATTTGAAACAACAAAAAAGTTGTCTAATTTCCGACTGTACTTGAATGCAGCATTAGCGGCAGCAGCTCCTGTGTGTGCTTATTATTTTGTATTAAATATAACAATATGAGTGTAGGAATGATAATCCAGTCCTTCTGTACATGTGGCAACGGGTAGTTGAATCAAAATGATTATATAAAGAGCTGTTCTGGAAGGTAGAATTCACGTTGTGGATCAGTGATCAGCTGGTGGAATAACCGCACGTGAGTCAATGCGCGCCTTCACACGCACTGATTAATTTACTGCTCTGATCATCTTTACACGTATATTTATATTTATTCTCCCTTTTGACAGTTTTTTGTTATAAATCAATATATATGGCTTAGAACACAATACAGTGATACAGCAGTGACCACAGCACACTTATTTTTTTTTTTTTTTTGTAATTGGAGGAAGACGGAGCGCGCAGCGTGTCTTCAGACAGTGTGGATTCTGATGATCATGGAGATGATCCCTCTTTTGTTCTGGACGAGGACCCAGAGCAGGTGGTCCACTGACGTGCACACAGATCTCCACAGCTTCTGTTTGCAGGTTCTCCAGGACTCAGGCACTATGAGCTTCGTCCCAGCACCGAGTCCTGGATCTCAGAGATGCAGACACACACTGATCCAGCTGTGGCTCCAGGCACGTTTCGTTAAAGCGTCGAGATCGTGAGCTTCGGTTTTGTTAAGTTCCTCTTTCGTCCCTTTTGCGCTCTTGCTTTGCAGACTGTTAAAGCTCTTTCGTCCATCTTTTCTCAACAAATTGTGACGTTTTTTTCTTTTTCCTTTCGTTCAGGAATCGTCGTGTGCCATGTGACTGGGCCATAAGGAAAAACTCCTTTTGTATTTTTAGTTCTGAGGAGAAATCTCATGCAGACCAGACTCAGTGAGGTTGCCACCTGCTCTGGCTACTCTAACAAAAAGGACAACACGAGATTGACAGAACATACAGTGACAGAAATGTTGTGGCTAAGCAACCATATATAAGATGCTGTATGTTTGGACAGTGTTTATTTATTCTATCCTTTGTACACTTTCAGGATTTACAAGAACATACTGCAATTTTGCGTTTTTTTTTTGGGGGGGGGGGGGGGGGGGTTTGCACTACACATCTGTCATTAAGGCTCCCTGTTAGTGACTTTTGTTGGTCTGCCAGTCTTTCTGCAGGCTAATAGCAGTGCTAGATGTCAGTGTCCTCTCTTGAATTCACTGTGTTGGTTGTCAGCTGCTCTGCTAATGGTGACTTGTGATTCCACATTGACCTGTTAGCATTCACTGAGATATAACAGCTTACTCCCATTAGACAAATCTTCATCAACACACCACTTCTGATTGTGCTTGTGAATGTTTCTGTGTAGGCTTTCAGTTGTCCAGGTGGTTTCCATAGTAGAGAAGTTTGAATCTTCGACTGGACTGACAGAAGTTTCCTCAGCTAAAATTCTTGCTCTGGTAGTCTGACTTCTGTCTTGACTCTTGCAGAGAAGAATAATTCTAAGAATAATTCTAAGAATAATTCTTCTCTTCGAAGCTTCTGTGATTTGAAGCGAAACGTCCTCACGTCAAGCAACCCAGTCAAGTTGAAGATTCAAACTTCTCTACTGTGCTTGTGAATGGTAACTTTTATCTGTGAGGCTTATCTTTCCACTCTATAGCACATGTACTTTCACTCTCAATTATACAACCCCTGGCAAAAATTATGGAATCACCGGCCTCGGAGGATGTTCATTCAGTTGTTTAATTTTGTAGAAAAAAAAGCAGATCACAGACATGACACAAAACTAAAGTCATTTCAAATGGCAACTTTCTGGCTTTAAGAAACACTATAAGAAATCAAGAAAAAAAGATTGTGGCAGTCAGTAATGGTTACTTTTTTAGACCAAACAGAGGAAAAAAATATGGAATCACTCAATTCTGAGGAAAAAAATATGGAATCACCCTGTAAATTTTCATCCCCAAAATTAACACCTGCATCAAATCAGATCTGCTCATTGACATTGACCCTCTGTGTCTTTTTGCAAGGAATGTTTTTGCAGTTTTTGCTCTATGGCAAGATGCATTATCATCTTGAAAAATAATTTCATCATCCCCAAACATCCTTTCAATTGTCCAAAATATTAACATAAACTTGTGCATTTATTGATGATGTAATGGCAGCCATCTCCCCAGTGCCTTTACCTGACATGCAGCCCCATATCATCAATGACTGTGGAAATTTACATGTTCTCTTCAGGCAGCCATCTTTATAAATCTCATTGGAAAGTCACCAAACAAAAGTTCCAGCATCATCACCTTGCCCAATGCAGATTCGAGATTCATCACTGAATATGACTTTCATCCAGTCATCCACAGTCCACAATTGCTTTTCCTTAGCCCATTGTAATCTTGTTTTTTTCTGTTTAGGTGTTAATGATGCCTTTCGTTTAGCTTTTCTGTATGTAAATCCCATTTTCTTTAGGCAGTTTCTTACAGTTCGGTCACAGACGTTGACTCCAGTTTCCTCCCATTCGTTCCTCATTTGTTTTTATGTACATTTTTCGATTTTTGAGACATATTGCTTTAAGTTTTCTGTCTTGACGCTTTGATGTCTTCCTTGGTCTACCAGTATGTTTGCCTTTAACAACCTTCCCATGTTGTTTGTATTTGGTCCAGAGTTTAGACACAGCTGACTGTGAACAACCAACATCTTTTGCAACATTGCGTGATGATTTACTCTCTTTTAAGAGTTTGATAATCCTCTCCTTTGTTTCAATTGACATCTCTCGTGTTGGAGCCATGATTCATGTCAGTCCACTTGGTGCAACAGCTCTCCAAGGTGTGTTCACTCCTTTTTAGATGCAGACTAACGAGCAGATCTGATATGATGCAGGTGTTAGTTTTGGGGATGAAAATTTACAGGGTGATTCCATAATTTTTTCCTCAGAATTGAGTGATTCCATATTTTTTTCCTCTGCTTGGTCTAAAAAAGTAACCGTTACTGACTGCCACAATCTTTTTTTCTTGATTTCTTATAGTGTTTCTTAAAGCCAGAAAGTTGCCATTTGAAATGACTTTAGTTTTGTGTCATGTCTCTGATCTGCTTTTTTTCTACAAAATTAAACAACTGAATGAACATCCTCCGAGGCCGGTGATTCCATAATTTTTGCCAGGGGTTGTACACACCATCGAATGTCGACGTGGTTGAGGACAAAGTCACTGTTTCCTCAGTGCAGGTTAACCTGGCAAGCTTTTCTCATGTTTTTGTGCCAGCAGAGGGGAGGAATAGGCTAATTAACGTGTGTTTTTCTTTCAGAATTCATTATTGTGTGCAATGAATAATACATCTGAAGAGGATGAGTGGGTTATAGGGTTTAGTGTGAGATGTTTTAGGGACTGGAAAAGGTCTGCTGTTTTGAAGGTGGAGGTTAGAAGGATTATTGTTGTGTGTTTACCTCTGGATTGAAATCTGTATGTGTAGACAGGAACACTGTCACCATCCTCATTAACAAGGAAGGCAATATGATGTATAATATGTGACATGCATACAAACGAAAATGGTCATATTGTGCAAACCTGGGCTTTATCCAAACTTTACAGTAAAATATGGTTTTCATGTGCGTACGTCATCATCCAATTCCCACAATTCTACAAGGCTGTTGCTCAAGAATTACATTTCTCCTGCTGGAGAGTAGCAGCTCCTTTCCATTTAAAACAACAGGCACAACAGCAGGTTGTTTCTTAAGCGCTGGTCACAACCCACCGTGCATTTTTTTTTTTCGCCGTACGATTTCTGCGGATGCCACGGCCACTACGTTTTTGTGAAAACGTACGGAGGCAGTAGCAAGAGGAGGGAGGGAGTACATTCAACGCACGTCTCTAGGAGTGTAACAATAAAGAGAGTTGACAATAAAGCAGTGTATGTGTGTGTGGGGTCGGCTTTTCTTTTGATGTGTGTGTTATGAGCGGAACTGGAGTGGCAGGTGTTTTTCGGCGTCGGCGATGCATGAGCATGTCCAGCCTGTTAGTGAAAAGTCACACAAGATGTGAAACACTGATAGAAGAATATATTCACTACACACTTGATTACCAGCTTTTTAAATTTCATAGTAATTGTGCTGCTTTGAATCTGTACTGAGGCAGTACTCACAACGTGCATCATCTGTACTGCTGTGAATCCGCAGCCTGACCGCAGTGAAGGTTCTGCATGCGCTAAAACCTCTACGGCGTGTCTGCGTGCTCCTAAATTCATACTGAGGCAGTACTTACAACGTGCGGATCTCCAAATTTAGCCCACGTTTTTGCAAATAGACTGCACGCACGTGCAAGTATGGCGGGTTGTGTCCACAGCTTTAGAGATCTGAAAATGTTTGGTTGCATTTTTCTTTACTTTTCTCATTTATTTATTTATTTATTTATCTATCAGGCTGTATCACTTTTTGTGAGCTATCTTCTAATCTAACCTGTAAAGGATTTTAGATTAGATTAGATTAGATTAGATTAGATTCCATTACATTATATTACATAAAACTTTATTAATCCCTTGGGAAGACTCCCACAGGGAAACGCAGGAATTTTAGCGCAACTGATGATCCCCAAACAGAGAGCAACAAAAAAGTGTGAGTCAAAAATTCTATAAGGGCCTCTTCACACCTAGTGTAAATTTGGTTGATTTGCGCATAAAGTGCGCATGAAGCAGGAATCGTGTGCAAAATGTGGAAAATCGTAGCTGCCTCGTACACCTGTTGCTACATCTATTTACCCACACCAGTGGCTGAAAAACAGAGTGTGCGCTGTGCGAGCCCATCGATCCCTCTCATGGCAGGTGTCGGCCAAATTCCAGGTGACACGCGCAAACATCTAAAGCCCCTTTCACACCGGGGCTGCTCCCAGTTGCGTCGTGCGTCGTTATGATGATGCCAGATGCAACCTAGTGCGGAGACGATGCAGCTCGGCGCCACAACAGCGTGAGGGGCGCAATCAAAAATTAAACATATTTAATTTTTTTTGTGCCTCCTCTGCTTGACGCAGAATTAAGTGGTCTCAGCGTAAGTCAGAGCAACAGGACGGTACTCAGCGTGACTGGAAGACACACCCTCACAAGACAACATTACCCAAAGCCAATTTATGTTTCCTGCAGTGTTCCATTGTTCCCGAAGTATAAATCACGCAGGATTGTTTTTATACCGTGTACTCAATGCAGTAAAAACTACACGCTTAAAAAAAAGACCACAGGAAAAAAAATGCTGATTGCAGCTGCTGCTCCTTCTCTGTGTGGAGCTGTCTGGTGAAAAGAGGCACTGTGAAGCAGCGTCTTCTCTCAAAAATGTGTTTAAATAAAATCCATAAAAGTCCTGCTCACAGACTGATTGCCAAAGACATCCAGTAAAACGTCCGGACATCTCCAGTCCACTCACGGACGGTTCGTTCACGCGCACACATGTGAACACTTAAAAGAAAAAAAAAAACTGTCTGGCTGCAAGCAGTTAGTTCCTTGCTCTCCCCTCAATCTCTCTCATCTATGTTACTGCTGCAAATAAGCATTTCAACACCTGTGAAAATCAATGTTAATATTTGGTACAGTAGCCTTTGTTTGCAATTACAGAGGTCAAATGTTTCCTGTAGTTTTTCACCAGGTTTGCACACAATGCAGCAGGGATTTTGGCCCATTCCTCCACACAGATCTTCTCTAGATCAGCCAGGTTACTGGGCTGTCACTGAGAAACACGGAGTTTGAGCTCCCTCCAAAGATTTTCTATTGGGTTTAGGTCTGGAGACTGGCTAGGCCACTCCAGAACCTTGATATGCTTCTTACGGAGCCACTCCTTGGTTATCCTGGCTGTGTGCTTCGAGTCATTGTCATGTTGGAAGACCCGTCCATGACCCATCTTCAGTGCTTTAATTGAGGGAAGGACGTTGGTCCCCAAAATCTTGCAATACATGGCCCCAATCATCCTCTCCTTAATACAGTGCACTCGTCCTGTCCCATGTGCAGAAAAACACCCCCAAAGCATGATGCTTCCACCCCCTTGCTTCACAGTAGGGACGGTGATTTTGGGATGGTACTCACCATTCTTCTTCTTCCAAACACGGCGAGTGGAATTAAGCCCAAAAAGTTCTATTTTGGTCTCATCTGACCACATAACTTTCTCCCATGACTCCTCTGGATCATTCAAATGATCATGGGCAAACTTAAGATAGGCCTGGACGTGTGCTGATTTAAGCAGGGGAACCGTCCATGCCATGCATGATTTTAACCCATGACGTCTTAGTGTATTACCCACAGTAACCTTGGAAACAGTGGTGCCAGCTCCCTTCAGGTCATTGACCAGCTCCTCCCGTGCAGTTCTGGGCTGATTCCTCACCTTTCTTAGGATTACTGATACACCACAAGTTGGGATCTTGCATGGAACCCCAGTCCGAGGGAGATTGACAGTCATGTTTAGCTTCTTCCATTTTCTAATAATTGCTCCAACAGTTGATCTTTTTTCATCAAGCTGCTTGGCAATTGCCCCGTAGCCCTTTCCATCCTTGTGGAGGTCTACAATTTTGTCTCTGGTGTCTTTGGACAGCTCTTTGGTCTTAGCCATATTAGTAGTTGGAGTCTTACTGGTTATGTGGGGTGGACAGGTGTCTATGCAGCTAAGGACCTCAAATAGGTGCTTTGAATTTGGAATAATAAGTGGAGTGGAGGTGGACGTTTTAGATTGGCAGGTGTTCAAATACTTATTTGCAGCAGTAACATGCAAATAAATTATTAAAAAATCATACATTGTGATTTCCGGTGTGATTTTTTTTTTTTTTTTATTATGTCTCTCACAGTGGACATGCACCTAAGGTGAAAATTTCAGACCCCTCCATGATTTCTAAGTGGGAGAACTTGCAAAATCACAGGGTGTTCAAATACTTATTTTCCTCACTGTATGTAGCGGGATGAAGGTCCTGGGACCTGATTGAAAAGGCGTTCCCGCTAACGTGGCTAACGGGGAATTCCCCTTTGGCTGACCTGGTAGAGGAATGGTCTTTAGTGTGAGCCGTCTGGGGTTCGATCCCACTGCCATCCCGGCCACAAAGGTCCTACGGCCACACTATCATTTTAAATTAATTTTATTAGCAATGGAATGGGTCTCAGCCTGAACTTTATCTAAATTCTGGGTCTGTTAGTGAAGCTTAGGGCTAGCGGCTCGCGATTACCTTAGTGTTTTCTCTCCTTTCCTGTTGATTTAGTGCTTCTGAATTATACCTTAAGGGTAGTTATTCCGGCCGACTGATTCTGCTCTTTTTCTCTCTGTCCGAAATGCGGATAGCATAGCAGAGAATTGCAGGATTGAAGGCTACAGACTGCAGGGCGCTGGAATGACTGTGAGATGCCATGCCTGAAGCTGATGCAACACACTACAATCTGTGTTTGGATTGGACTCTGCCGTGGGAACAAGCCCACCTATGGCACTGCCAAGACATTCAATAGATGCAGACCTAGCACCACAGGGTGCCAGATTGACTTCAGGATGCCCTGCCAGTTGCTCCAATGACTGGAGCCCTACCTGTGTTGAAAGACCCACATGGACTGCTTTTAAATTTCAATTAAGGACTGTTTTTGTTGATCATCTGTTTTTTGCCTGTTTCTGTTTCTTCTGTTAGTTAAGAAATCATTGTAAAATTCATAAAAATCTTTTAACTGTTAGAATCGCCTAAGCAGTGGGCCAACCCTCTGAGTCTGGCCTGCTTGAGGTTTCTTCCTCATTATCATCAGGTGGAGCTTTTCCTTACCACTGTCGGCTGTGTGCTTGCTCAAGGGGTTTGATAAAGTTCGACCTAACTCATCTGAAGCGCCTCGAGGCAGCATTGTTGTGATTTGGTGCTATACAACAAAAATAAAATAAATATGTTTTCTAGAAGTTAAGAGCACACTGAAGCACGCTGATATATGTGGTAAAAGGTCAGAAAATTTGGGGCATGCACAATATTTTTGACGTTTGCCAGCGTATGGCTGATAAGTTGTAGGTAAGTTATGTGATTGTTGACGTGTTTCTTTTAAGTTACTCATAAGTCAAAATTTGTCCATTGATGCTGTCCATTGATTAGCTCAACAACTGAAAGCTTCAGTGCTCATGCGAACAGTTGACTGGTTCAAATATTAAAACCATTTACACATGGAGTAAATATAAGTCTTTATCTTACCTGTTTGTTTTAGCTTGATTCATCGTCACAGCTTGATGAAAATGTATCCACATATAGTATCCTGATTTTGGAAAATGACGTCTGAAAATACTGCTTGTCATGGCTGAAGAAATGTAGCATTTTTGGAAACATGTTTTTATTAACTGCACGCTATAAAGCATTAGTAAAGCATTTATAAAGTGAAAGTAAATACTTAAATAACTACTTGTAAAACATTTACAAAGCATTCTTTTTTAACTAGGGATGAGCGAGTACACCACTATCAACCATCTAAATTATCTGTATCCGTATCTGTACTTGTAGTGGGCAGGGCCTAAAGTGGGTGTGGTTTAACCCAAAATGGCTGGGGGTTAAATCAGTACATTATTTTAAGTCTGAAATTGATATGGATAGATCAGAAGTTGCAATATTTATTGTTTATTTGAAAACAACTTACGGAACAGCCTCAAAATTGAGATTCAAATCAATGTCTTTGATCACAAAAGTTAAAAGTAAGAGAACTATTTATAGAACAAGTTTTTTATTAACTCAGAACATGAATAATCTTAAGTGTATGAATGAATATTTACAGAACAGACTCGGAATTGAGATTCAATGTTTAATGATCACAATAGTAAAGTAACTATTTACCAGAACAAGTTTTTTATAAACTCAGAAGATGAATATTCTTAAGTGTAAGAATTAATAACAGAACAGCCTCAGAATTGATATTAAATGTAGTAGGAAGTTATAAACTACTAAGTATGCATGAACAAGAGTTGCCATACTCAACACAACTTTTGTTTTGTTTTTTTATTTTATTTTATGATCAGACTGTGATTTTTTTTTTATTATTTATTTATTTTTACTACCTAACATTCTTGGCATTTTTTCCACCAAAAGTTAAACAATATTGATTAAGGTGTGTGTGTGTCTTTGTGTGCATGTATGTGTGACTGAGTGACTGTGAGAGGGAGAGAGAGGTTGTTCGACTGACCAATTTATTTTTATGAACTGCAGTGAGAAAGTGTCAGATACTGCATGCAGTCATATTCAATAAAAAAAATAATAATATAGGCTACTTTGTGTGTTCAGCTATATGTGTGTATGTGTGTAAGTGGTCTGTAAGACTGTTTATTTTTTAATGATCTGTGCGAACTTGGTGATTCATGCAAACATCCAGTGATGGCAAACAGGGAAATAATATGTCAGCCTTGTTCACTGAATTCTTCTTAAAAGCACCGCATGAAGAGCAAACGGTGAATAAATAAATAAATAAATAAATAAATAAAAATTATGACCGGAGTGGAAGCAGTGACCAACGCGACACAAGCCATTTTCAGCTCTTTCTTGCCAAATGTACCGTGTACGATACGAAACAAGTTCACCAAGTAACTTTAAATATCATACAAACCGAAATAGAGGTGAGCTGAAGAAAACTTAAGGAGAGAGAGAGAGAGCAACGTGAGGTGGAATCAAGCCAAGCAAAGAGAGAGACAGATCCTGCCTGTCTGTGTGTGTGTGTGTGTGTGTGTGTGTGTGTGTGTGTGTGTGTGTGTGTGTGTGTGTGTGTGTGTGTGTGTGTGTGTGTGTGTGTGTGTGTGTGTGTGTGTGTGAAGATGCAGACAGATGTGTCTGTGTAGGGAGGGGTGGGTGCTGTGTGTGACTGGCCAGTCGCAGAGCGTGAAGACAGTGAGTTAGCCAATGAGAATTTTCGTTCAGCACGAGCACAGATAAAGATGAGTTTTATTCATATCATGCTTGTATTTGTCAAAAATGCTTTATCCATACCAGATATTCATCTGAAACAAGTATCTGGCTCAACCCTATTTTTAACTGTAAAACATTTACAAAGCATTCTTTTTATTAACTACTCACTGGTAAGAACATAAATAGATGCCTTAATAATTATTAAAAACAAAATATGTAATGTCTCTATGAAACATTACTAAATGTTTTTTTTTTAATTCTCCAAAAACCATTCAAGAAAAGTTGAACGTGAATAGCTCATATACATTGTGTAATGGGAGGGAATGCCAAAGCATATGTTACATGACGTCTATCATGGACATGACAGGCCGTCCAGATGTGCACACTGTGCTGGACAGAGATTGCACTACACTCCAGGCAGCCGTTCGAGCATTTTCCACCTCAGTTGCACTTCAACAATGTTGGATTGTGGTTGGGCAGGGGGGGTGGGGGTGGGGGGGCACATGACACACTGGCATGCCATTTGTGTTACTGGGGGGGGGAGCACACCACACACTCACACGCTATTTCATTTGTGTAGCGGGGGGAGACACTCGCATACCATATGTGTTGCTATGGGGGGGAGAGACACATAACACACTTGCATGCTATTTGTGTTGCTCGGGGGGGGGGAGCACACTCACGGACCACTTAGAAAATGCGGGGTCATTCGCACAGCCAGCTCAAAAGTGGTCACCTGCTCTCTACTTTCGTATTGGCAGTGCAAATGGCCCCACCTTTTTTAAGTGCCCAGCAAGTGGTGTTGGATGTTCATGGGTGGCACCTGGACTCTATACTCCAGCCGTGAGTGAGTCGAATGGCCATGATTGCGCCATTCAGCCAGGGTTCAATGTGACCGATGATTTTGAAAAGCCCCTCGGCCGTGGCACAATTTGTCTGACCTGTGTATGGCATACCGCGCAAATGTTGCGAGCACAATCAGATGGCAGTGCGACCTCATCTTGCATGCCATTTGAATAGGTTTCCAGCACGAGCAACATGCAAATGTAGAGTGCATGTGCTGTGGCTGAATGGTTGTGGCGACTGCTGTACGAGGCATTCGAGGCAGCTCTGAATTTTCACGAATGGCATTCGAATCCTCCTTCATGTACCATTCGGCCTCAATCGTCTTATGTGTGAAGGGGCCCTGAGACAAGCATATGAAATATTGGGAGAATAGTTTGGTCATATGAGGCCAAAATTTAACTCTTTCGATGCCGTGATATAAACCATGTCTGGAGATCAAATGGCACTGCACATCACCCCAAAAACACCACACCAACAAGTTTGGAGGTGGGAACATCCAACATGGTCTCACGGCAAGTCATGCTTCAGCAGCATGAAATATACATTAATCTCTATTGGTTTGTGATATTGGTGACGAAAAGCGCCTCATTTTCATCACGGCAGCACAAATTCATTCTCATTCATTCCGTGATGGCTGCACGAAATTAAAAGTGTAGCGGGGGGTCGGGGTGGTTAAGGTTAGGGTGGGGGGAAGGAGTCAAACTAGGTTATGGTTAAGGTTAGGGTTGGGATGGGAGTAGGGTTTGGAATAGTGAACTAAAAAAAGCTCTGTCATGAAAATTTGACTCCTTTCGTCACGGGAGCACGAAAAAAAAAAACGTGAGACTGGGCTGGAACATCATGTTGTAGGGCTCTTTTTCAGCATTCGAGTCATTCTTGATAAAAAATAATTTGCCGACCATCGACCAGGAGGATGATCAAATGATTGTAGACTTTTTGGCAAGACAATTATCCCAACCACACAGTCAAGGAAACTCTCAGTTGGTTTCAACGAATGAAAATAAAGCTGCTGGAATGGCCCAGCCAATCACCTGACAGAAAATCTATGAAAACAACTAAAGATCAGAGTTCACAGAAGAGGTCCACACAACCTTCAAGATTTGAAGACTGTGTAGAAGAATGGGCCAAAATCACACCTGAGCAATGCATGTGACGATGTTCTCCATACAGGAGGTGTCTTGAAGCTGTCTTTGCCAACAAAGACTTTTGTACGGATGTTGAGGGCCCTGTAACACCTTGATGATTTAGCCAGCATATGCCGACGTATGAAAAATGCATCATATATATTATGCAGCTGTCACACCTTGACGATTTAGCCAGCATATGCCTACAGCTCCATTTCCACGGTGCGGTCCAGGTCGATACTGCAATGTATGGTGTGGCTTGTAACAGTTAAGTCGGGCTTGGTTTGTGTTTCCACCGCTGGCAGAACACTTGTTTGGAAGGGGGAACACATAAATATTGGCAAGCACATCACTGAGCATGGGTACACTGTCATGCTGTGTCTCTGCTTCACACAGAGGGCAGACTGAGTAATTTAACATTTTTTGATTTAATTTTTTTAAGTTTGACTTGGTGGATCATCGGATTTATTTTCATCATATGTAGAATGCTGAAGAACTGACTGATGTCTGTGGTGAATGCTGACATGAATGAATGAGGCGCAGTGACTCTTTAAACTTTTAAAATAAGTAAATTTTCTTGTTGTGCACAAAGTGTCAGCAATCTCTGTTCAGGTTAAGAAATGCACAAAGCACAGAGGGACTTCTTTAAAAATGCGGTAACACTTTATATTAACTGCATGCTATAAAGCATTAGTAAAGCATTTAGTGTAAGTAAAGTGTAAGTAAATGCTTAAGCACCTACTTGTAAAACATTTACAAGCATCCTTTTTAATTAGCTACTCATTGGAAAGAACATAAATAGATGGCTTAATAATTATTAATAACAAAATATGTAATGTCTTTATAAAACATGTATAAATGATTTTTTTTAATTCTCTGCAAACATTTAAGAAAAGTTGATCATTAATGGTTCATCATTTACAAATGTAAAATCAGACACTATTCATTCTTCTTCTTTGTCTTTCGGCTGTTCCCATTAGGGGTCGCCACAGCAGATCAATCGTTTCCATCTCACCCTGTCCTCTGTATCTTCCTCTGTCACACCAACCACCTGCATGTCCTCCATCAGCACATCCATAAACCTCCTCTTTGGCCTTCCTCTTCTCCTCCTGCCTGGTGGCTCCATCCTCAGCATCCTTCTCCCTATATACCCTGGATCCCTCCTCTGCACATGTCCAAACCATCTCAATCTCGCCTCTCTGACTTTGTCTCCAAACCGTTCCACCTGAGCTGTCCCTCTGATATGTTCATTGGTAATCTTGTCCATTCTCATCACTCCCAAAGAGAATCACAACATCTTCAGCTCTGCCACCTCCAGCTCTGCCTCCCGTCTTTTTGTTAGTGCCACCGTCTCTAAGCCGTACAACATAGCTGGTCTCACTACTGTCTTGTAAACTTTTCCCTTCACTCTTGCTGATATTCTTCGGTCTCAAATCACTCCTGCCACCTTTCTCCACCCACTCCACCCTGCCTGATCACTCCATCACTGATCATTTCATACTTTTTGTTGGTTTGTTGCACAAATCCAAATAAAAAAATCCATTTAAATTGTGGGTGCTAATGCAAAATAAGAAAGAAAATACCCCTCGGGAAAAAAAACCTGAGGGAATGAATAATTTGCAAGGCACTGTACTGTAAAGTCATCATCAAAGCATGTTTTTGACTGTGTAATTTTTTCCTGTATTTTTTGTTTCACTGTGTTAAAGCACTTTTTTGTTCCTCAAGAAATTAACATTTTAGTAAATACAGTGAATATACCAAATTGCTTCATTTGGACAGTGCAGTGGTACAAGCAGGTAGAGTGATTTCCTCCAAAGAAAAAGGTTTCTGATTCAAAACCACATTTGCTCTGTTCTCTATGCACAGATGATGACAAAATTATTAGCACCCTATGAAATTTAAAGGTTTCTTCAAAAGTTTCCAAAGTGCCTTTTTGACAGAGCAAGAAAGTTTCAACATAGCATTATTTGATTGGTTTTATTTTGGATGCTTGCATTATTTTACTTTGCACACAGAAACAAAATTATTTCGCAAAAACCAAATCTACCCGGGTTAACATTATTAGACCTTAATAATTGACCTTTTTGTTGTTCCACAGTAAAAACCACTGTTGTGTAATGATGTGCTTTAATGTTGTAATGCACCAAGCTTGCAAAATCAAGTTAAAACTGATGGTTATCTTCCAGTGAATGCAGTATAAAAACTTCAGTAAGGGTTTGCATTGTCACTTGAGAAAGCATCATGGGAAAAAACAAAACAAATCAGTTTAGAAGGAAGGAATTTTTCAGTTGGAAAGAAATTATCCTGGTCAACGAAGCTAAGGGTAATGTTACATAGCAGCAAAGATGCGTGGATAATGTGGATGGTAATGCAAAAACGAGGATGGAAGTTAAATCTATGCATGGACCACTAGAGGTGGGCGATACCGGGAATTTTGGTATTGATCTGATACCAAGTAAATACAGGCCCAGTATCAGTGATATCAATACTGATACCAATACTTTTTTCATATTTAAGCTTCATAGATCCAAAGGATCCAAAAGACCTAGGATAGAATTTCACCAAACATTGTAAGTGACAACAAAATACTTTATTATCACAATCAACATTTTTGTTTAAAAAACTATCACTCAACACAACTTAAAACAAAATCTCCTGGCATAGAGGGCAGACAAACCACAATACAAGGGTGCGCTGCTTTGTGTTGTGTGACCCAGCACAGTGCTGCTCTTACAGACAGAGAGTAGACTTTGATGAATCTGCGTGCACAGCAGTCAGTGCGTGCGGGAGAGAAAAAAACCTTGAGTATCGATCTTTTTACATGAGGATCATTCAATATCAGTACCAGCGTTGGTATCGATATTATCAATATTAGGATCAATCTGCCCACCTCTATGGACCACCTGTCATTTAAAAAGTTGTGTTTAATGGAGCAATTTCAGCAGGGAGAGAGAGAGGGAGAGAGAGAGAGAGAGAGAGAGAGAGATTTAAAAAAGTAAAAAAAAGTGCTGAAGATAATTCATCTAAACATTTCTACAAGCTAATATTTTCAAATCAAACACAATATTTACAGTATTTCTTGTATTTGAAACAATATTTTGGCCAGATCCAGCTGTTTATTATGGCTGACATTGTAACATGAAGCATTCTTGTTTGGATTAGCAACTGCTCCAATTATTAATAGATTATTAGACTCCAAGTAAAAGTAACATGTTGGGACTTTACGAATAAAATGAAACATGCACCCTGTGTCTCCATAAAGACTGATGTTTCTTCTTATTACACACAGGGGGCGCTGGTCACAGCCTGTGCAGACGATACGCTACACTTGTGGAATCTCCGACAGAGGCGACCAGCTGTTCTGCATTCGCTCAAGTTCAACAGGGAGAGGTAAGCATAGGGCAGCACAAGAGTATACACATGCACACGGGTACACACAAAAACACAAAATTAACCAGTGAACTGACAATTATGAACTCAGGTCAGCAAATGCCAAATGAATGTCATTTTTATTTCATACTAGATTTCTGATTGAGTTATGCAGTTGAATGGTTCAGCAAATTTTATCTTTTTGGTCTCATCCAATAAGCACAGGTTGTAACTTAGTGACATTCAGACATACTTTGGATGTGAGGCATTGTCTGTGTGAACTTAATTATCATAAATAAATATTCAAAGTCATGACAGCAGGATTAATTTATTCTGTGAAAACACTAACTCAATATTAGCCTGACGTTGTTCAGTTGGCAGTGTTGACAAATTACTAAACAAAGCCTATTTTCAAATGGCCTACTTGCTAGCTAGCCAGGATAGCTAGCTTATGGCCCCTTCACACATAACATGAAGTTGGGCGAATGAAGCCAAGACCGGCTGAAAAAAACTGAATTGGCGAACCTCAAAAACTTCCAGCCACTATCGGGAGGGACAGACTGTCGGACAGCCGTGTATGGATGCTGTGCGATCTCACAGGGATGGTTTTATGCACACAAACACAGTGGGTCCACGTGAGATGTCTGACACCACATCGTGCTCACACAGCAACGGAAGCAATTAAATGTTGTACAAATGTACAGAAATCGACAAAAATGTGTAAGGACAAAATAATGAGAGAGCAGACAACATTATAAGAATGAAGACTACTGTTTAAATGTAAGGCAATCATGTTACTGTTAATAATGTGTAACTGATGCCTGATGACTTGATGGTCTATGTTGGAAATGATGAAACCAATGGATTTTTATTATATCTGTTAAAATAGTTAATTCCTGTTATAAAGAGCAGACACCATGAGAATTATCATCCTTTTGTTCCTTTATGTTCATGAACCATGGCTGTGGATGTAAACAAGGAATTAATGAACTGACATGAATGAATTGATGCACTCATATCACGAACACATCATCCAGCTCCGTGCGTCCAGCTGTTCAGCGTGTGGCATGCCGAAAGACACCATGTCATGTGGACTATAATTCACGTGGTGGATGTGATATTTGGATCACCAACCAACTGGCCGTTCACATGATCAGATGGATATTTTCACATGGGGCAGCCTTGCTGATGGTGTCTGCAGTGCACACTGAGCTGCAGCTGAACGCATTGCAAAGGTGATATGTGTTTTAATTTTTTTACCATGTCAGAAGAGCATGGTGACACGTGCATTGTGGTGACATGTTGAGAGGTGATGTTGTTCATGGCTTCTTTCAATCACCTGGACTGCAGCTCAAAAGTGGTCACCTGCTCTCTACTTTTGTGCTGGCTGTGTGCATGGCCCCGCATTTTCTAAGTGCCCCACGAGTGGCGCTGGATGTTCATGGGTGGCACCTGGACTCCGGCCGACAGCGGGTGAAATGGGTAATCTCCCACCATTCTCCGTCATTCAGCAGCTGATGTGAAGTCTGCCTCGATTGCACCATTTGGCCAGGGTTTGACACATCCGATGATTTCGTGCAGCCCCTCAGCCGCAGCACGATCCAACCTGCATTCAACATGCCGTATGAATGTTGTGAGCATGATCAGATGGTAGTGTGACTTCATCTTGGCCGCCGTTCAAATGGGTGTCCGGGACGAATGACACACGAATGTAGAGTGTGTGTGCTGTGGTCGAATGTTTGTGCCGATTTCTGTTGGGTTTGAGGCGGCTCCGAAATTCAGTCATTCAAATCCTCCTTCGAGCGCCATTTGGCGTCAATCGTGTTATGTGTGAAGGGGCCATTAGTGAGCCATTGTAATTACTAAAGAGAAGAAAAGAAGACTTGAATGGACAAATAAAGCCGACAGAGCTAGTTAGGGTGGTCAGTATCTGAATAATAGTTTGATCATTTGCAGGAAATATATTGTACTACTCAAGTCTTGTTTACAACTGATTGCAAACTATGTGATTGTTTTTGGAGCATTAGAGTAGGTGAATCTTTGGGTTCCTATTGAATCTTGAGTCCTACTGAGCAGGCACACAGCTCAGAAAAAAAGTTAGGAAAAGGGATTTTTTTTTTTTTCTGGAGATTGATGGACTCGTACCAAGGCCCCGTCTGCACTTATCATGAGGCAGCCTGGGGCAGGTCATGCACAACCCAGTGCAATTCCAGCTGAATTTGACAATTCACCTTACATATTACAATCATTTTACATATTCAGCATGAGAATTGGACACTGAGGTACTTAAATCTTGCAACAGGCCATCAAGGTGACCAGAGGTCCCGTCAAACTCCCCCAAATTTTGGACTTGTTCAAAATTGGCACAAGTTTAAACATTCTTACCCATTTTGTGCTGATCAGTGCTGAGCAGCATGCAAACCTACCCCCAGGACCCACAGGAGCCGGACTCCTTTGGAAAACACAAGACGTTTTTTTCAAGAGTTCACTGTGGAAAAATTTGATGAAGTTGTGTTATGTGAAAGCAAACTAATATGCATTATATTGTACTTTTTACTTCTGCCACCAAAGATGAACATGTTTACCAATGGACCCAAAATATTAGCACAAGTTGCATGAATGAGTGTTTTGCAATTGCACAATTTCTTAGTGTTCCCCTCAAAAACTGATTTGTCAGAGAATGCAGCCTATTGCATTGGAATTCATTGATGTTTTCACTGACATTTGATCCTAATATTATATATATATAACAAGGTTGTGACAAATTTTGACAGTTTGACACTCATTACCCACATTGCACTGCATTTTAACATACATTCTTGGATTTGCCCATAACCACACCAGCTGTCCCTGCACTGTAATGCTGTACCTGATATCCACTTGCCTTTGGCTCCTTGATACAATCACCATGTTTTCCATCTTTCCATGACCTCTTAACTGCAGTTTAAATGAGCTCTTTCAGCAACCATTTACCAATGACAGTGCTCTCTCGTCTCCAGAATCCTGGTGACAGCAGAGCTTTTTTGGGCATCTTAATGCCTTGCAATCCACTGTGCCCGGACTGCTGTACCAGTCCTGAGAGTCAGCAGGCTTGAAGATTTTTCACCTAAGAAGACACTTAATTAGATCAGTGTGGAAAACAGTAATGCAGAATCTTGACAGGACAAGGCCAAGCGTTCTATCCTGCCTCTGATCATCTGTCACCCCTGTAGAAACAAGACACTAAGGATCTGCTGGATGTCATTTTCATTGAAGCTGTATAATTTGTGTGTGTTGAACTTGAGCTCCCTGTACGACCCTTTATCCTCACATGCCTGTGGAGGCAGACTGAAATTTAGAGAATTTCACAGTTGCTGCAAGTTTAATCATTCTGTCTGCTACTGCAAAAGCTGATATTTGCTGACATTTATACTCTAAATGAGCCACACAAGACAGAATAAATATAGACATTGTTAATCGTAATGACCATATGATACCTTTTTTTTTTCTTTTTTTTTTTGCTTTTAATTGCTTTGGTTGTACTTCAGAGTTAAAGGGCAAGTCTGGGATTTTTCTACCTCAATTTTTAGATGTTTTGGGGTTCAGCTTTTCACTCTGGACAAAAAGAATTTTAATAAGTCAAGTATTGAATTAGCGTACCTACAATGTCATAGAGTTAAATAGCTTTACAATGTAAACCTATGGGGCAAACTGAAAACCTCACAGTTAGCCACTTCCACCAAATTTGGAAAAAATGTTATTAGCCATGCCTAGAAGCACAGAGAAGATCCCTAAATAGGTAAACAGCCCCATGTTTACCCCAGTAAATGTAAAGTGACTCTTTAAAATGACAGGTTATTGAGGCAGCAACTTATTTTAGCCTTCTTCCCATTTGATGATGCTGCTCTGCACTAAATCAATAAAAGTCGATTGTCAGTGAATGGATCGTTGTTTGTTTGCCAACATGAATGAACCTACCATGTGTTATATGCACAACAAAGGTGTAATAATTATTTTTTGTCATTTCTCTTTATGATGAGTGAATTTTAGTTGCTCCAAATTACTATAGGAATTTGCTCAAAAACATAAATCAGATGATAATATGGACATTTTTCAGCTCAGTGTTTTTTTCTTAATACCATAATTTTCTACATTTTTGTGACTCGTTCAAGTTTAGGTCACTATTTTTAACCCTAACCATAAGCCCTTCACCCCACCACTATGGGTCACCCCACATTTCATGATTCCATTGAAAATGTAACATATTTTGTGACAGTATCATGAACTAATACATTAAATCCGTTTTTGTGACATCACAAACTTTTGTGAGATTGGGTTGAAATTTTTACGCCAAATGATAATGCTCATGAATTCAAGTGATTTGTACATTCCACTTATTATATTTGATAAACAACTGTATAAGACAATGGTCTGATTTACAAAAATCCCATATAATGAGAACTATATTGTGTGAAGTGTAAAATTTTACACATGGGGTTGTTGAACATTTTGTTGGTGATTCATACATGTCAACCCATTTGAGGGTCCACCAGTATAACCAAGTGAGAAAATCCATAAAATCAACACAAAATTCTTATAACCTCCAAATCGCACCAAAATCTGTTTCATTACAGTACACACAACCGCATAGAGGTGTCACATAACTGGGTTTTTGGTCCACAAATTATGAGTTGCCACAATGACATTAAAGTCAGGATCATTAGTATTTCCTCCACAGTTGAATTTCAAACAATAGCGATCTAGTATTCATGCGTCAAGCTGAATTTTATCAAACTGAATGTGTCAAATTTAGTTATTTTTTACAGAAACAAGAACTGTCTGTCACTAATGAAAATACATTAATAAAATCATGAAAAATAAATTGAATAAAGTTAATAAATATGAAATTGGTCACTGGATCCTTAAACGTTGGACACAATAAACTCTTCATGGTGGATCCTTGATCTTTGGACATAAATAGGAATAAACAAAATCTGTAGTTTTTGTCAAAAGCATTTCCTTTCAGACATTATTGGCATGAATGTCTTTCCATACATCTGAGCTGAGCTCTTACAGCTCACTGTGCTTCACGTCAGCATCAGTTTAATTCATAAAGAATGCAGGACGTCTGATTTTGGGAAGAAAAAACGTTTTAGTCGATTGTAGTTTCGTGTCTGTAATACAATGTTTTAAAGAGGTGTAATTTTATTTAAAGCGGCAATTCGTTTTGAAGTTATTAATTCCGACCGGACTCTGTCTCAGCAGACAACAGAACGGTGGACAATTCTCACTTCTTGACTACAACAAGACAAGAGTCCCAGTTAGTGACTTTAATCCACACAAAAGTGACTCACGATATTTTAATGGCTTTGACAGGAGTTAAGAAGCGGACTTGCCGTTTCTGAAGAGCAGCGAATCAAAGAACCAATGAGCTAGTGGATCGAAGCATTGCTTCATTTGGCTCACGCATCAAAGTGGAGTTGCGCTGCAGAAACAGCTGATTACAGAGCCGCTGCAGACCAAACCCTGAATATCCGTAAGACTTTATTTGTATGTCCGTATGACACTGAAACTCTGAAAAATCAGTATAATTAACAGACAATCCGTATAGGTTGACATGTATGGTGATTTACTAAAGCTAGTATGTCACTGACGCATCACTGGTGAAGAGGAGGCGGAGACACAAAATCTTGTAAAAACATGCAAAAATGCAATAACTTTCTCACATGGAATCTCACTTAATTGGTTCTCCCAACACGTGCACACATGATGGCCGACTGTCCGCTGAATGCCATCCAGAGTGGCAGCGGAAATACATCCACAAATTTTGAGAAATCCATACACATAATGACCTAGGACAGGAACACTACACACTTGGTAAAGAAGGCACAGCAAAGACTTCACTTTCTGAGAATCCTCAGAAAAAAATAAAATAAACCAGAGTTTGCTCATGTCATTTTACCACTCTGCCATGGAGAACATTGTCGCATACTGCCTGTTTACATGGTTTACCAGCTGCACGTTGGCAAACATTGAGAGGATTACCAAAATGGCAGAAAAGATCACTGGGTGCTGTCTACCCACACTGGGAGACCTTCATGGCTCTTACTGTCTCAAGAGAGCCAACACCATCCTAAAGGACTCATCCCACCCTGGCCACTCTGTTTGAACTACTACCATCAGGCAGACAGTACAGGGCCATTAAAGCAAGTACAAATAGACTGAAAAACTGTTTCTACCCAGCTGTTGTTAGAGCTTTGAAAACCATTGGAACCAAATAGGAAGGTCACATTTCACACTTGAAATGAGTGCAAGATTTGTTTTATATAATGACTGAGTGGATCCTTGTCATTTGATTGGTGCTTTGTATGTCATGTGACATGGATTATTTGTCCCATTTGTGTTCTGTTGCATTTTCCTAGCAAATTTAGTTCCATTTACCATGCATATTTGGTTCCATGTTTTGTACCATTGCTTCGCCCCACAGACCCCCAACTATGGCCCACTTAACCCCCCTCCCCCATTTTATGCATTTTTCTTTATTTGTGTCTCACGTGCCTGGAAGCTCCTTATTATGTCATTTAGTTCCTTCAGACTTTTTCTTCAGTAAATGGTTCTGGGGAGCATGAGAATGGCTAAAACCCTTTAAGCTTCTGGGGGCTAGAATCACTTTTATTGCCAGTTTTCTTCAGACAGGTCAGGGAATGGATACTTGTACATTTCCAAGTCACTGAATATATCTTGGACTTTATTTACATCAATTATGAAGAAATACAAAAGTTTCTTTCATCAAAACATAAAATCTAGGCTTGCATCTCAGATGTACGTTCTGGCAAATTGTAGCTGAACTTTCAGGTCTTATTTTTTAAGAAAATCCTCCTCTACACCACTTTGTCAGGAAGCTATATTTTATATTTTTAATTAATTAATATCTAGTTGTGGACATCTGCTTTCAGTTTGAGTTGAAGGAAGATAACTATAGATTTATTTATTTGTTTGTTTATTTATTTTTATTTATTTGTATTTGAAATGGCTTAAACAAATTAAAATGTGTGAAATAAGTGTTCAGTTGAGTACAGCTGAGAAACACTCAGTGGCATGTGTTATTTTTAAGTGAAATGCATCATTGTGGTGTCACTCAGAGAGCACAATTAAGAGGCTATTTCAAAATAATTCCTTCAGAGAGCAAAATTAAGAGCAGGTTTTATACAGAACAGAGGAGGAGTAAATTAGCTGTATTTCTTTCAGACTGAGCATCTTCACGTTAAATTTCATATAAGCCAACAGACCATGAATCAGCAGCTCATTTCATTCATTAAAATTACTGGAGAAACACATATATATAAGGCAACCCGAATTAAAGAAGAAATGCCTCTTTTAACAATGTGGACCTCATTTCTGGCATACATTAGTGTTCAGAATAATAGTAGTGCTATTTGACTAAAAAGATTAATCCAGGTTTTGAGTATATTCCTTATTCTTACATGGGAAACAAGGTACCAGTAAGTTCAGTAGATTCTCACAAATCCAACAAGACCAAGCATTCATGATATGCACACTCTTAAGGCTATGAAATTGGGCTGTTAGTAAAAAAAAAAGTAGAAAAGAGGGTGTTCACAATAATAGTAGCATCTGCTGTTGACGCTACAAATGCAAAACTATTATGTTCAAACTGCTTTTTTACCAATTGTGTGAATCACTAAACTAGTATTTAGTTGTATAACCAGAGTTTTTCATGATTTCTTCACATCTGTGAGGTATTAATTTTGTTGGTTTGGAACCAGGATTTTGCTCATTTACTAGTGTGCTTGGGGTCATTGTCTTGTTGAAACACCCATTTCAGGGGCATGACCTCTTCAGCATAAGGCAACATGACCTCTTCAAGTATTTTGACATATCCAAACTGATCCATGATACCTGGTATGCGATATATAGGCCCAACACCATAGTAGGAGAAGCATGCCCATATCATGATGCTTGCACCACCATGCTTCACTGTCTTCACTGTGAACTGTGGCTTGAATTCAGAGTTTGGGGGTCATCTCACAAACTGTCTGTGGCCCTTGGACCCAAAAAGAACAATTTTACTCTCATCAGTCCACAAAATATTCCTCCATTTCTCTTTAGGCCAGTTGATGTGTTCTTTGGCAAATTGTAACCTCTTCTGCACATGTCTATTTAACAGAGGGACTTTGCGGGGGATTCTTGCAAATGAATTAGCTTTACACAGGCATCTTCTAACTGCCACAGCACTTACAGGTAACTCCAGACTGTCTTTGATCATCCTGGAGCTGATCAATGAGTGAGCCTTTGCCATTGTGGTTATTATTCTATCCATTTTGATGGTTGCTTTCCATTTTCTTCCATGTGTCTCTGTTTTTTTTGTCCATTTTAAAGCATTGGAGATCATTGTAGATGAACAGCCTATAATTTTTTGCACCTGCGTATAAGTTTGCCCCTCTCCAATCAACTTTTTAATCAAACTACACTGTTCTTCTGAACAATGTCTTGAACGTCCCATTTTCCTCAGGCTTTCAAGGAGAAAAGCATGTTCAACAGGTGCTGGCTTCATCCTTAAATAGGGGACACCTGATTCACACCTGTTTGTTACACAAAATTGACAAACTCACTGACTGAATGCCACACTACTATTATTCTGAACACCCCCTTTTCTACTTTGTTTTACTAATAGCCCAATTTCATAGCCTTAAGAGTGTGCACATCATGAATGCTTGGTCTTGTTGGATTTGTGAGAATCTACTGAATCTACTGGTACCTTGTTTCCCATGTAACAATAAGAAATATACTCACATAGCACTACTATTATTCTGAACACTACTGTAAAATACAATATTTTACTCATCGATATAACTTTGGAATCCAGGGTTCAGACGATGTGTTTAGATTCAAATCTCAAACATTTTTATTCTTATGCTAAGGGTGATTAGAACGTCTTGTGATGCACATCACCAATGACTGTACAGGAGGGACCTAGCAGTCAATATGGTTCACCGATTTCAAAATGCAGCTCTTTTCAACTGGATGTGCGGTGCCATGATGTGCCAGTCATCTGTGTCCAATCAGATTTCAGGGGAGTCCAGCACAACCCTGGCCTCTGCTCTTGCGCCACCCATCCCAGGAAGTGTTCAACATTTGATATTTCCTGTTTCACTGGGGACTCAAAATTTGGCTCTTCCTGTTTCAGTCTCAAATTACCACCAAACGCCTGTGAGATCCCATGAGATCTAATCTTGTGGGATCCAGGAAGTGTTCAACATCTGACATTTCCTCTTTCACTGTGGACTCAAAATTTGGCACTTCCTGTTTGAGCCACCCTGTACCATGAGTGAGCTTTGTAATGCTACGTGGCACTTAGCTTGCATTATTGTGAATAGAGTCTTTTTAAAAAGAAATACTGAAGCAAACCAGAAGTGACATTGCAAACAAATCCTTTGTTTTTTTTTTTGTTTTTTTTTGCTACTGCTAAATCAATTCCTTCCACATGCTGTTTTCGATCACACCATGTGACCTTCACTTCTGTCAGGCTGAGCGAAGTCGAGGCACAGACAGAGGCTGGACATAAATGCAGGCTCACAATACAGGACATATGAGTAAAAAGAATGGTCTTTATTATAGGCAGGGGTTTGGTAACAGGAAGGCAGTCCGCGGAGCAAAAGTACCAGGCAAGGGCGAGACAGAGGACATGGTCAAAAACAAGCAGGGTCAGTACACGAGCAATCTGGGTTTTCAGAGCTGAGGCAACAACAGGATCCGGTACAGAGAGCAGAATCAAAACATGGCTAGAGCAAAAATAGAACGAGACAAAGTGCTGGTAAGTGATGGACATCATCAACAAACAAGCAGTGAGGGAGTGAACAGTCGCAGACTTTGACAGGATAACAAGGTGCATGTGAGGATGAAGGATCTGGAAAGGGGGGCGTGGCTGACAGATGATGAACAGGTGCATGAGAGTGAGAGAGGAAAACACAATGCAAACAAAGCAAAAGAACTAAGTGACTGGAAAATTAACGGAGAAAAATTAGACATGCTTAAGGCAGACAATAAAAATGAGCAAAACAAAAGGGGAAAAAATATGTGGTAATGTGACTAAGCAAAGTGGAAAACCAGGAGATCAATAATAATAATAAAAACAAAACTGGAACAGAACTGACACTGAATAAAATATAGAAATAAATGCAATGACAATACAAAATTACTAATAAGAAATAAAATACAAATGGAACATAATCAGGTACTAAACACTGAAGATAAACAATAGGCAAAACCTGCGACTAAGCATAATGTAAAGAATGTGAAAAGCTAAACCAATACATACATGACTAATAAAATAAATAATAACCAATAATGACACTAGTGACAAAGAAAAGCAATAAATGACTAAACCAAAAATGCAATAGATGAGAACCAAGACCAGGGACAGAGAATAATACATAAACATAAATAATCAGAAACAGACAAGAATGAAAATAATCAAGTGGCCAAACATAAAAACAAAGTCAAGAATGGGCTAAATTGAAAGAAAAGAAAAGGGGAACCCAAATAGGACAGAAGCATGACAGAACCCCTTCTCAAGGTGGACGGCCCCGACGGACGCCAACACCCACTACGGGCACACCAACACCGGGCAAGAGGAGGGGGAAAATGGATGAAGGGCATAAAGAAACAAGACCATGCTGCACAGAACCATCAGGCAGACCGACAAACCCAAGACAGACCGGTAGGAGAACCACTGGCTGGCTACCAGGGCCCAAAGCAGAACCAGGAGGGTGACTGCGAGAATTCACACTGTGAATGACTGTATCCGGGATGTGTCTTAAGGTAGAATCAGGAGGATGGCCATGAGGCCCAACACCATTTATAACAACCTTAGGGGACTGTGTTCCAGCAGGATCCGGAGGATGACCAGGAGTCTCAACACAGCGTAACGGTACATTAGGGAACCGGTTATGGAGTACACTGGCCCTAATGGAGAGGTCAGAGGAGCTATCTGAGATCATTCCAGAACCAACAGACTTGGAAAAACCTAGAGGGACACTAAGTCGCCGAAAAATGGAGCTTACCAAAAGAAGAAGCTGAGAACATTCGGACAATAACATATTGGGTAGCTTGAAACCCCAAATCCAGGTAAGGGCCGAATTAAACGGGCGTGAGATTAGGTGCAAAGTGTAACCCAGACAGTAATTGAACCAATTAATCTGTGAGCCAAGACGTGAATAAAAAGGGAGCTTGAATGCAGGATCAATATGCTGAAGCACATAATTCCATAAGTGTTGGAACCGTACGAGGGAGCCGCTCTGCAAATGAATAACTGAGACCAGATTAGACAAAAATCCATTTTGAAACATGTGCCTTTTCCATGTATTAAACAACTCAGACGGCCAGTGAGGGTGTATTTGTTTACTCAAAAAAAAGAGAAGCAAACAAAAAGAAAACCTGTATGCGAACTTAATGTGTAGAAATCAAGGACCCCATAAACCTAAGATTAACCAGAAAATATTGGAAGGGTGGAAATCTGGCTGGACAGAGACTTGAATTGAGAAACCTGCTTATTCCATGAATTCGATAAATAAGAAAAGCAGTTGACCAAACTCTCAGAAATTTAGAACATATACCCTTAATCAGAGATTTCAATTGGTGATGAGAAAGAACAAATGTTCCCATTTCACACCCTAACCCCAGAGAGGAAGAGAGGAATAAAACCATTAATCCTGATGTCATTATCGATTCAAAGTGAGGCTTTAGCGGAATCCATTCCAACAAGTGTCACTGATTTTTAAACAGGTTTCTTGATACATCAGAAATCACTGTCAAAATGCAGTAGAGATACACACAGACATGAAATGAAAATTCACTGACCGTCCCATCATGACTGTCCTCGGTGGTTGCCTTCCAGAGTGCCACTGTTGCTGAGGCTGGACGAGGAGGAGATGATGGTCTGACTGTCATAACTGACAATGGGTGTGCGGGGAATGTATCTTCAGGCGTCAGTTTAGGGCGTGATGTGGCGCCCTAAACCGACTGAGACCGACTCACTTGGCTCCACCGGTGTTACTGGAGCAGAGCGTGCCACAGGAATGGAGTGCGCTGGTGTAGATCCATCAGATGTTGCAGAGGCAGTGCGTGCTGGTGCTGATTTAACCGTCATTGCAGATGAAGCTGGAGTGATGCGAGCCGGAACAGATCCTTCAGATGCCGCTGATGAAGCTGAAGTGATGCGCTCTGGTGTCGCTCCTCCAGACGCCGTTGGTGAAGCTTGAGCAATGCGCTCTGGTGCCGCAGGTGAAGCTGGAGGAGCGATGCGCGCTGATGCCACGCCATCTAGCACTACGGGTGCCGACAAGGCAGCGCGTTCTGAAGCAGATTCTTCAACAGCAGCCGGAGTCACCGAGCGCGGAGATGACCTTCCTGATGGCTCTGCCAGAGTGTATTCTGGAGAGTTGACGGGCAACGAGGGTGCACTGGTTTCCACCGGTGTTGTTACGCTCGGAGTTGATGCCTGTGGTTTAAGCGCTCGTGATTTCAGGGATGCAGGTATCAGAGGTGGACTGGAGGTGGATGACATCAGGCCCGTAGAATGCAGAGACTTGTGAACGGCCGGGGCTTCCCTGAGCTGCCATGCAGATGACGTCACCACTGAGGTGAGTGGAGCTGTTCGGACCTGAGGAGGGTCTGCAGGAGTCACAAGAAGTTTCCGTGTCATGGGTATAGGTGGCTCCCGTGGTGAAGAAAGATTGGATGCAGCCAGCTCTTGCGCTGATGCGCACCATGCTGCATTCGAGAGGGTGATGAACTGTGGTTCAGCTGAACAGGTGGCGGTTATGTCTGATTCAAACAAAATATCATTCAGGTTCTCAACGCACGGAAGAACACGGCCCTGCTTGAAAATAGCTTTTATGTTCATATGTTCACTAACTCAGGAAAAGACGTGACCACATCTGCCTCGGCTTGTAAGAGCTGGTCAAGAGTTGACAGAAAGTGACTTCGGTTCTGTTGACTCACATTGTCCTGATACTCAAAAAATAAGTCCTGTATTTTAAACAACACTGAAGCCGTGTCCTGGAGTGCTAACTGCTCTGTCTCTGAAAAATCTTCGTCATCACAGTCGCTCCACTCAGAGTCATCATCGGTGGACATGTGTTCTGAATACAGGTGAGTCTCAGGATGTTTTACCCAGTCGGGAAGTCTTTCCCCAGAAAAAATGGTGTCCAGATCCTGCAGATCAGGAAAGACTTCATAAAGCCGGACATTTTCTTCCAGAATTTCCCAAACCTGCTCAAGATAATCAAACTTCTCCTTAGGAGAGTAGCAGTCCCGGAAACACACAAAAAAGAACTTTATGTCATCAAAAATCCTTTTGATGGCGTCGAGGTCCAGGTTCCTGGCGACAGGGTTCGAGCCCGCTGAGTCCATGTCTGGCTCATTTGTTCTGTCTGGCTGAGAGAGGGCAAGGCACAGACGGGGGCTGGACACAAACGCAGGCTCACAATACAGGACATATGAGTAAAATAAAAAGAATGGTTTTTATTACAGGCAGGGGTTCAGTAACAGGAAGGCAGTCCGCAGAGCAAAAGTACCAGGCAAGGGCGAGACAGAGGATGTGGTCAAAAACAAGCAGCGTCAGTACACAAGCAAACTGGGTTTTCAGAGCTGAGGCAAAAACAGGATCCGGCACAGAGAGCAGACTCAAAACACGGCTAGAGCAAAAACAGAACGAGACAAAGTGCTGGTAAGTGATGGACATCATCAACAAACAAGCAGTGAGGGAGTGAACAGTCGCAGTTTAAATAAGGATGACGGTGACAGGATAACAAGGTGCACGTGAGGACGAAGGGTCTGGAAAGGGGGGCGTGGCTGACAGATGAGGAACAGGTGCAAGAGAGTGAGAGAGGAAAACGCAATGCAAACAAACCAAAAGAATTAAGTGACTGGAAAATTAACGGAGAAAAATGAGACATGCTAAAGGCAGACAATAATAAAAGTGAGCAAAACAAAAGGGGAAAATCTAGGAGATAATGTGACTAAGTAAAGTGGAAAACCAGGAGATCAATAATAGTAATAAAAACAAAACTGGAACAGACCTGACACTGAATAAAATGTAGAAATAACTGCAATGACAATACAAAATTTCTAATAAGAAATAAATCACAAACGGAGCATAAACACTGAAGATAAACAATAGGCAAAACCTGGGACTAAGCATAATGTAAAGAATGTGAAAAGCTAAACCAATACATACATGACAAATAAAATAGAAGATAACCAAGAATGAAACTAGTGACAAAAAAGCAATAAATGACTAAACCAAAAATACAATACATGAGAACCAAGACCAGGAACACAGAATAATACATAAACATGAATAATCAGAAACAGACAATAATGAAAATAATCAAGCGGCCAAACATAAAAACAAAGTCAAGAATGGGCTAAACTGAAAGAAAAGAAAAGGGGACGAAGACAGGAACCCAAATAGGACAGAAGCATGATAACTTCTTGGGGTGCTTTAGGTGGATGAAGCTGACACTAACTGACGCAGAAGCAAACTGGAGCTGACATTCGGGGACTGATTATATTTTAATTTTTATGTTCTTTTTGCCACTGCTGAATCAATTCTTCACCCTTCCTATTTTAGACCACATCATGTGACCTTCCGCGATCTGACATAGAAGCAATCCAGAAGTGATGTCACAGCGACCAGGTCCTCATGGCAGATGAAGCGGATGGCACATGTGACCATTCAAAATGGTAGCGCCCATTTTCAAAATGTCAGTGCCCAATAGAAAGAGTAGATGATGCAGTGAATGCTGCTGCCTATTGGCGCTGACGAGCTGTGAGGCCGCTATCTTGGACCGGTCATGTGACCTACTCCACTCAGTACTGTTCAACAGGCGCAGTGCATTTAATCCATCCGAACTCTCTGAATATTGAATTGATTTTCATGCGGGGGTTTTTCTGAAAAACGTCATACATATGATACAGGACAAATGGTTCGTCATATTTTAATATTCATAGTGGGATTAACAGTAATACAATATTCTGATATAGACTATAGACAGATATTTTGCAAACACTGTAAACACACATATTATACATATATATAAAACATAAATGTAAAACAGTCAACAGACTGGTGTCCTGTCCTAGGTGCACCCCGCCTCACGCTCTATGACTGCTGGGATAGGCTCCAGCCCCCCGCAACCCTTGATTGGACTAAGCGGTTGAAGGTGTGCGTGTGTGTGTGTGTGTGTGTGTGTGTGTGTGTGTGTGTGTGTGTGTGTGTGTGTGTGTGTGTGTGTGTGTGTGTGTGTGTGTGTGTGTGTGTGTGTGTGTGTGTGTGTAAAACAGTCACGTATGACATGTTCTGTAAAGCATGATACACCAAAATTCTCAATTGGCATTTCATGGATTTTCAATTCTACTTCCTTCAGTTGGAATTTGAATTGCAATTCTACTTCCTGTTTGCAACCTCAATTCAAATTCATGGTATTGAATTGGAATTTGGGAGACATTCTCAATTCAGTTTGGAATTTTGCACAAGCCTGCCATGCAGCACACACGCAAAAGTTGAGTGGCACTGACGTGTACTTTGCAGGCAGAAGGATTTGCCCGGAAATGCTGCATGACACTCTCACAGATGTCCAACAGCATGGCTGACTCAACATCACGTTTGCACACACAGTACTCAGGATGGATGTGGACTATTACAGTGTTACTATGTGAAAGATGCTGTAAAAATTCCCCTGACTATAGGAAGAAAAAGCATGGACAATAACAATAAAATAAAGTAAAATACATAATAAAATAATAACAATAAATAATAATTAAAAACACAAGAAATGTGTGGAAAGTCACTCATGGACTTGCAGAATGATGTCCAGGAGGTGCTACACATCAATAATATTGTCCCAGCTGGAGAATATGCTCTCCTCCCACAAAATACCATACAGTCCTCCAAGGGCTGAACACCGTGATGTGCTCCAAGTGCTGCCCCATTTATGCACAGGCTCTATGATCCTCTGGAAGCATTCTGATTAAAAAAAAAAACAAAAAAAACCCTAAGGCAGAGTTCTGGCATAGTCCACATTCAATGCACAGGTAATGTTGAGCATGCTGACCACAGCGGGTGTGCACTGACCAGGAGCATTAAACTTATAAAAGAATAAGAATAACATCAACTTTATTTTTCCTAAAGAAAATTGTTTTGCCAGAGTACCGACAGTGACAGAGTACCAACAGTGACAGTAAACAGTGAACAATGTTTTTTAATTTTTTAAGACATTTGCATGAGATGTTTGACAATATTGCACATAACTCTGAGTAATTGACTAACTCTGTTCATTATGTATTCATCCTGCAGAGGGGGGAGGAATTATAGAGTCTGATTGCCACAGGTTTGAAAGACCTCTTGTGGCATTTTGTGGTGCACCTCGGTGGTCTCAGTCTGTAGCTGAAGGTGCTCTGATAGGACATAAGTGTGGCATGCAGGGGGTGGGAGGTGCTGTCCTGGATGCTGAACAGTTTCCTCAACATCCTCCTCTCTGATACCAGTACCGCAAACTCTAGCTCAACGCCCAGGACACAGCCAGCTCTCCTGAAGAGATTGTTGAGTCTGAGCCTCCTGAGTAAGTACAGGAACACAATGAATCCAGTTCACGCAGCTTGTGCATCCAGCCCAGCATGCATGCATGTTGAGTGGGTTCTGGCCAGCTGCAGAGCGGTGTGGCTGGAGGCTGCTAGAGTGTTCAGTCGCTTGCAGAAGTGCTGTTCCTCTCCGATTATATAAAAGGAAAAGTGTGCGTCAACCCCTCACATGTTGTCTCACATGTTGTGGACGTTTTGAGTCACAGAGACTACATGCTGAGGGGTACGAGGTGCCGCCTGACAATTTGGTGAAGGACTTCATTGCGGGTAATTGGTTTGTTCAAAAATCAATTGATGCATGTGTGGCATCCCACAACTCAGCTGAGGGGACGGTGAATAGCTGTGAACCTTATGCCAGACTGCTCGAATTTCCTCGTGAATGCAATTCACAAGCTGTTGTAGCCCAGTTGGATACTACCCCAAAAAATGTGTACGCAAATGAGAGGAAGTGATACCATGACATACACAACAGGAGGAATTTGGGAGGAATTTGTTATTGACCATAGGCACAAAATGAAATTCAATCAGCCACTTGCAGGTATGCACAAAATAAGACAAACACAAACATTTAACTGAAAATGTGATTTATTGAATATTTACAGAATTGAAATTGAATGTACCTCAAAAATGATTCACCTGCATTTTCATGGGAGGTGTGAGTGTGTGTGACAGATGCCTGAATTCAAGATTGTGCAATGGAAATCCAACCCCATATGAATAAAGATGATTTTGATCTTAATTCATTGCTGCTGTAAATAGAGTCAGTCTCTTTTCCTCATGTCTGTATACTGTGGTGAGCATAAGGGCAAGGGACACAACTCTGAAGTTGATTTTTGGCTGTCAGCACATCTTATTTTCACCAAATGTTAACTTCTCAAAGGAATAAATAAATAAATAAAAGAAAAAGTTGAGACCTTGCCGCACATTTAAGCAGTTTTTGTCGCTATCTTGCGGGCAATGTCAGCCTTTCAAGGGTTTGTGGTATATTTTTGACTTGAAACCCAAAATTCAGTTAAAAAAGATATTTCTAAATGTTAAAAATACTGTTTTGTTTTTTGTTTTTGTTTTTGTTGTTGTTTCTTTGTTTTGTTTTTGGCCGAGCAGAGCTTTGAGCTCCCAGTCTTAATGTGTAAAAATTTGGATTTTGAGAGTTTTATAGTTCTTGAGTTTCAAGATCTGAAAGTTTGCCATTATGACGTATGGAAGGATGGAGTTTCTCCTGACAAGCACAAGTTACACTTGTGAATTATTATTATTATTATTATTAAACTGTCAGTATGGAGGTGCTTTTCACTGCATGGGTTCTTACTCTGAGTGTTATGATTTCAGCAGCATTCAACCCAAAAATGCAGACAGAGCACAAAAGGTGTAAAAAGTAAAAAGTTTATTTAGGGCCCTGTCACACAAGAGCACAAATGCCGTGTGAATCACATGAATTGGAAAAACAAACAGAATCCGAGTTGCATTTGTACGGGAAAGACATTCATACAGCCGTTTATGAATGACGTAGGAATACCCAGAATGTGATATGAAGCCGGCTCGAAATCCAGAGTGCAGCACCCGAATCCAGGTTGACTACCCAGAGTGCAGGTCAAATGTGACCGTAAACCTTCCCCCATGAAAAAATAAAAACAGAATAAAATAAAAAAAGGCAAAGAATAAAAACATCACAGCACAAAACCCCACAATGCTGGCAGAATGCAGCAAGGATAAGCAGAATGCCCCTCCAGTGCCATACATGCCACCCAAGGTCTGAGTGGAAAGCAAGGGTGGGGGGGGGGGGGGGGGGCATGGTAGGGCAAGCGCTGCTCTTTTGAAGCCCTACCCTGTCACACTGTTGGGTGTCGTACTCGCATCATATTAAAGATATTAAAGACAGCTCTTAACCCACCTGTGGCATTGAGCAGAGACACTCGACAGGGGAAGATGATTATTATCAGCTTTAGGGTGCAGGCAGGATGACTTTGTCCAACACCTTCCAGCCGAGCTGCAATCACGAGCCAGGCAGACATGTCGACATGTTCCGCACCGCAGAGGGTTTTCTAAAAATCGGGGAAGAAAGGCAACACCAAGGAGCTGCACTCTTGCTGCAGAACATGACAAACTGCGTATTCAGTATCAACTCCTTCAGCCCAGAAGGACAGATGGTGCTCCACCAGTCCGTCATTAATGCAGATATCCAGCTGGCCAACAAAGAAGGGTGGAGAACAGTCATTTATAGCTACACAGTTGTGCCAGATTTAAGGAAAATAAAATAAAATAACACATTTGCAAGCATCGCCACCACCAACAACTGAAAAGCAACAAAACATGGTGCTCTTTGCACTCTCAAATTCAAAACATGATGCTGCTTTTTTGCTGTGCTTCTTTGTGAAAATTTTAAATAAAATCAATAAATTGAAACACCCACCCCGGCCGAAGTTTAAGTGTTAAATGTGTGTTAACACCGATCGTGTGCTCCACTCCAGTGGGAGCTGATCTGTGTGTATGTGCATCAGTGTGTGCGTGTTTGGAGTTCAGAGTGCAGATGGCCCCCTTTTCACCCGCTACAGTCTCCTCTTCCTCAGCGGGGTGCAGATTCAACCTGCCATCTTTTTTTTCTCTTTTAAACTTCTTTAATGTCACATTCAAACATGGCACTTGATGCTTGTTAACCACCAAAATGTGAATCAGCTTCAAATTGTGAATTATCCACAACCATGAATTGCAGAACATGAACACTAAAAAAATCTATCCCAAAACGTGAACGCAGGTGTTGCAAAATAAGTCGCAAAAAACGTGAATTTCTTCATGATTTGGTGTTTGTGTTTGTCTTGTGAAGTTACCATCTGTGGGATTATGACTGCACACCTCTCACTTTTTTGCACCGCGGGACTTCATGCCACCATTCTTGCTTCATGATGATAGGAAGAGTTCTGACACCTACTATCAGGCTGGTTGGTCAGGAATTACAGGACACAAATGCACGGCTCGTACAAACAGCTCTGGTTTTTAGAAGGCTTTACTGAGGGGGATAGCCGTGGTCGGTACACGAGTACGCAGCCCAGAAAAAGCAGCAGTACAAAAAACAGCAGGCAATTGGCGAGGTTGAGGCAACAGGCAGGAGGTCAAGTACACAGTATGAGGCAGGCAGGACTACGAATGCAGGAACAGAGCTGTTATGAAGGCACAGGGCATGACAAACTGTTGAGGGACAAACATACCCAGTGACCTTATATACAGTATAGGTGACAGTCGCAAATCAGAAACAGGTGTGCATGGAAAGCACCAGAACAAGGGAGTGGCCAGAGAGAGAGAGAGTAACACCCATCATCAAGAACCGAGAGAGAGACAAGAGAAAGAGAGACAGACAGACCCAAGCAGATAAACCCAGCAAGAGAATAAACAAACCAAAACCAATGAAAAGCAAATATAACTAACAGAACAAAAGAACAAATAAAACAGAAAACCAAACATAAACTCAAACCTTGACACCTCCTGCTTAAAACCCAAAATTCAGAAGGCCCGTGACGCCCTGCTTTCACAGTCTGTATTCATACTGAAAATCAAGCTCAAGTGAGCTTTTGCCCTTCTGCTCCATGAGAGGTTTCTGTTCCCCCTGAGCTCACTGTTTGACAGGTGTACCACCCCGGTCAAACTCCCAACCTGCCACTGTCCCCAAAGCAGGTCATGCCCAGCGGGGTTCAGTTCTTCACAGCAGAAGCGACAGCCTACTCTGGGCTTGCCTCCCGCCTCAATGGTTGTAGTGACACACCCACCCCACCTCCCCCCCCAAAAATATTTTTGCAGAGACGGGGTTTGCAATCAAAATTTCCTGAAGTAACTGATCTATAAAGTGAAATCCCTAAACTACTTAAACTGAAAGAAAATACATGTCATGAATGATATTCACAGTTTGGGACTAACAATTTGCAAGACCTGCATTCATGTTTTGTGGGATATTTTGGTGTGACATCTAGACTGAGCATGATATCACACATTCATTGTCAGTCCACCTCATGTGTCAGACAATGCATATGTAATTTCATGTTAACCTGGCTGTTAGACCCTGTTCAGACTGCCACACTCCATGTCAGTGTGTCACGGTGACACACTGACATACACGGCCTGTGATTGTGGTGTGATGTCCAGATTGGGCATATCACACTTCTATTGTCAGTCCACCTCATGTGTCAGAGGATGTATCTCTTCAGACAGCTGCACTGCAGCTCACGTCAGCACGTCATGAAGACATGTTGACTCACTGGCTACGTTTACATGCTGTTAATATTCAGGATAAGGTCAATATTCCAGTTTTTGAATCATTAGGAATAACCTGTTTAGATGCTTAAGCAGACAGAGTTACTTCTGTAAACATGGTCATTGGTATCATTTGGAATATCCCCATCTAAACAATGACGCATGTCTTCCACCGGTGGTTGATTTGGTCTGGCATTCTTGCAAATCAGAATCAGAATCAGAAGAAGTTTATTGCCATTGCCAGTGAACAGGATTCACAGACTAGGAATTTGCTTCGGTACAATGGTGCAACATTAAGAAGAGATAAAATGCTAAGATAAAATATAACATATGTGTCAAAATAAGATAAAATATAAGATAAAAAAAAAAGAAATATGAAATATGAAAGGCTGTGTGCAACAGAAAAACAGAGAAACAGAAAAAAACAGTGCAGTGGGAGGAGTGCAATTAAAAACCAAAGTACACTGTCTAACGTGACCCGTGATAAAATGATAAAGTGACAGAGTTAAGCTTAAGGTGACTGAGTTATCAGGAGTTCATGAGTCTAACGGCAAAGGGGAAGAAACTGTTCATATGGTGGGAGGTTCTGGTCCGGATGGACCGTAGCCTCCTGCCCGAGGGGAGTGGTTTGAATAGACCGTGTGCAGGGTGAGAAGGGTCAGCTGTGATCCGACCTGCTTGGCCCAGAGTCCTGGAGACGTGCAGGTCGTGGAGAGATGGAAGGCTACAGCCGATCACCTTCTCAGCAGAGGCCACAATGCTCTGCACTCTGTGTCTGTCCATGGCTGTGGCCCCGGCGTACCACACCGTGATGGAGGAGCAGAGGATGGACTCGATGATGGCCGTGTAGAACTGCACCATCAGCTGGACAGGCAGCTTGGCCTTCTTCAGCTGCCGCAGGAAGTACATCCTCTTCTGGGCCTTCTTGATGAGGGAGCTGATGGTTGACTCCCACTTGAGGTCCTGGGTGATGGTGGTGCCGAGGAAGCGGTGACAGACCACAGTGGTGATGGGGCTGTTGGTGAGGGCAAGGGAGGGCGGGGGGGCTGTGGCTTTCCTGAAGTCCACGATCATCTACACTGTTTTCTGGGCGTTGAGCTCCAAGTTGTTGCTGCTGCACCAGGTCACCAGCCGGTCCACCTCCCTCCTGTAGGCAGACTCATCCCCATCCGAAATGAGTCCGATGAGGGTGGTGTCGTCCGCAAACTTGATGAGCTTTACAGAGTCGTGGCTGGAGGTGCAGCAGTTAGTGTAGAGGGAGAAGAGCAGAGGGGAAAGGACACAGCCCTGTGGAGATCTTGTGCTGAGAACCCGAGTGTTCGAGACATTTTTTCCCAGCCTCACACGCTGACTCCGGTCCGTCAGGAAGTCTGTGATCCACCTGCAGGTGGAGTTGGGCCTGCAGGTGGATCAAATCCTGCTTCGTGTAACTTTCCGGCCACCTTCTTGTAAATGGCACTATCTCGGTACTTTCTACCGTCAATAAAAGACATTATATTCATGTCTTTCACGACACTAATGAAGTACTCTGTTTCCTCCTCGCTCCAAAAGTGTGGTGCTGTGCTGCCACGTCTGGATTTCCCCATGCTTGTTTACCGCTGCTTCTGTGGTGTCCGGTGGGTTGTGCGCGCCACATACAAGTAGTTGCCGTACTCAAAAGACCAAGATTCCTTGCGGATAGGACATGCGCAGAACACAAAATAATGTTCCTTTCTACGGGGATATCCCGATGCGCATTTATATGACCTGATATTCGGGTTAGAAAAGGAGTAACCCAGGGGTCATGATTAGGTTTTTAAAAACCAGAATATGAGCATATTCTGGTTGCCAGTGTTTACATGGCCGTGCGCAACCGGGTTATTGCTAATATTCCAGTTATGAAAGGGTTATTGGCTGCATGTAAACGTAGTCTCTGTAACACACGGTGGTTGGCTCTCACTGTGGTATTGTATCACTTCCTGTTCCGGAGCACAGCGGTGTTTTGCTGTATCTGTTAGCTGTTTAATCTGCACAGTTAGATTGATCTAGTTATCTAGATAACGATTTGTTTCCCAGTGTAATCTTCACGTGCCTTAACTAAAGCACTCCTTCTGCTGAATCACCTCTAAATTATTTACACATTATTCACTTTGCGTGTTTTTAGGAATCCGCTAGCTTAGCGCAGCTACTAGCTCTTAGCCGATTTAGCATGGCGGCTTCTCCTGTCTCTCCCGCACTTTTCTGCTCTGGGTGTGAAATGTTTAGTTATTCCTCGGCCTCCTTTAGCAGTAACGGTACTTGTAATAAGTGTAGCTTATTCATAGCTTTGGAGGCCAGGCTGGGCAAATTGGAGACTCGGCTCCGCACCGTGGAAAATTCTACAGCTAGCCAGGCCCCTGTAGTCGGTGCGGACCAACGTAGCTTAGCCGCCGTTAGTTCCCCTCTGGCAGATCCCGAGCAGCCAGGAAAGCAGGCCGACTGGGTGACTGTGAGGAGGAAGCGTAGCCCTAAACAGAAGCCCCGTGTACACCGCCAACCCGTTCACATTTCTAACCGTTTTTCCCCACTCGACGACACACCCGCCGAGGATCAAACTCTGGTTATTGGCGACTCTGTTTTGAGAAATGTGAAGTTAGCGACACCAGCAACCATAGTCAATTGTCTTCCGGGGGCCAGAGCAGGCGACATTAAAGGAAATTTGAAACTGCTGGCTAAAGCTAAGCGTAAATTTGGTAAGATTGTAATTCACGTCGGCAGTAATGACACCCGGTTACGCCAATCGGAGGTCACTAAAATTAACATTGAATCGGTGTGTAACTTTGCAAAAACAATGTCGGACTCTGTAGTTTTCTCTGGGCCCCTCCCCAATCGGACCGGGAGTGACATGTTTAGCCGCATGTTCTCCTTGAATTGCTGGCTGTCTGAGTGGTGTCCAAAAAATGAGGTGGGCTTCATAGATAATTGGCAAAGCTTCTGGGGAAAACCTGGTCTTGTTAGGAGAGACAGCATCCATCCCACTTTGGATGGAGCAGCTCTCATTTCTAGAAATCTGGCCAATTTTCTTAAATCCTCCAAACCGTGACTATCCAGGGTTGGGACCAGGAAGCAGAGTTGTAGTCTTACACACCTCTCTGCAGCTTCTCTCCCCCTGCCATCTCCTCATTACCCCATCCCCGTAGAGACGGTGTCTGCTCCCAGACCACCAATAACCAGCAAAAATCTATTTAAGCATAAAAATTCAAAAAGAAAAAATAATATGGCACCTTCAACTGCACCACAGACTAAAACAGTTAAATGTGGTCTATTAAACATTAGGTCTCTCTCTTCTAAGTCCCTGTTGGTAAATGATATAATAATTGATCAACATATTGATTTATTCTGCCTTACAGAAACCTGGTTACAGCAGGATGAATATGTTAGTTTAAATGAGTCAACACCCCCGAGTCACACTAACTGTCAGAATGCTCGTAGCACGGGCCGAGGCGGAGGATTAGCAGCAATCTTCCATTCCAGCTTATTAATTAATCAAAAACCCAGACAGAGCTTTAATTCATTTGAAAGCTTGACTCTTAGTCTTGTCCATCCAAATTGGAAGTCCCAAAAACCAGTTTTATTTGTTATTATCTATCGTCCACCTGGTCATTACTGTGAGTTTCTCTGTGAATTTTCCAGACCTTTTGTCTGACTTAGTGCTTAGCTCAGATAAGATAATTATAGTGGGCGATTTTAACATCCACACAGATGCTGAGAATGACAGCCTCAACACTGCATTTAATCTATTATTAGACTCTATTGGCTTTGCTCAAAATGTAAATGAGTCCACCCACCACTTTAATCATATCTTAGATCTTGTTCTGACTTATGGTATGGAAATAGAAGACTTAACAGTATTCCCTGAAAACTCCCTTCTGTCTGATCATTTCTTAATAACATTTACATTTACTCTGATGGACTACCCAGCAGTGGGGAATAAGTTTCATTACACTAGAAGTCTTTCAGAAAGCGCTGTAACTAGGTTTAAGGATATGATTCCTTCTTTATGTTCTCTAATGCCATATACCAACACAGTGCAGAGTAGCTACCTAAACTCTGTAAGTGAGATAGAGTATCTCGTCAATAGTTTTACATCCTCATTGAAGACAACTTTGGATGCTGTAGCTCCTCTGAAAAAGAGAGCTTTAAATCAGAAGTGCCTGACTCCGTGGTATAACTCACAAACTCGTAGCTTAAAGCAGATAACCCGTAAGTTGGACAGGAAATGGCGTCTCACTAATTTAGAAGATCTTCACTTAGCCTGAAAAAAGAGTCTGTTGCTCTATAAAAAAGCCCTCCGTAAAGCTAGGACATCTTTCTACTCATCACTAATTGAAGAAAATAAGAACAACCCCAGGTTTCTTTTCAGCACTGTAGCCAGGCTGACAAAGAGTCAGAGCTCTATTGAGCTGAGTATTCCATTAACTTTAACTAGTAATGACTTCATGACTTTCTTTGCTAACAAAATTTTAACTATTAGAGAAAAAATTACTCATAACCATCCCAAAGACGTATCGTTATCTTTGGCTGCTTTCAGTGATGCCGGTATTTGGTTAGACTCTTTCTCTCCGATTGTTCTGTCTGAGTTATTTTCATTAGTTACTTCATCCAAACCATCAACATGTCTATTAGACCCCATTCCTACCAGGCTGCTCAAGGAAGCCCTACCATTATTTAATGCTTCGATCTTACTCAACAAAAATATAAACGCAACACTTTTGGTTTTGCTCCCATTTTGTATGAGATGAACTCAAAGATCTAAAACTTTTTCCACATACACAATATCACCATTTCTCTCAAATATTGTTCACAAACCAGTCTAAATCTGTGATAGTGAGCACTTCTCCTTTGCTGAGATAATCCATCCCACCTCACAGGTGTGCCATATCAAGATGCTGATTAGACACCATGATTAGTGCAGAGGTGTGCCTTAGATTGCCCACAATAAAAGGCCACTCTGAAAGGTGCAGTTTTATCACACAGCACAATGCCACAGATGTCGCAAGATTTGAGGGAGCATGCAATTGGCATGCTGACAGCAGGAATGTCAACCAGAGCTGTTGCTCATGTATTGAATGTTCATGTCTCTACCATAAGCCGTCTCCAAAGTCGTTTCAGAGAATTTGGCAGTACATCCAACCAGCCTCACAACCGCAGACCACATGTAACCGCACCAGCCCAGGACATCCACATCCAGCATGTTCACCTCCAAGATCGTCTGAGACCAGCCACTCGGACAGCTGCTGATAAAATCGGTTTGCATAACCAAAGAATTTCTGCACAAACTGTCAGAAACCGTCTCTAGGAAGCTCATCTGCATGCTCGTCGTCCTCATCGGGGTCTTGACCTGACTCCAGTTTGTCATCGTAACCGACTTGAGTGGGCAAATGCTCACATTCGCTGGCGTTTGGCACGTTGGAGAGGTGTTCTCTTCACGGATGATGCAAAGGAGATGTGTTGCACTGCATGAGGCAAATGGTGGTCACACCAGATACTGACTGGTATCCCCCCCCAATAAAACAAAACTACACCTTTCAGAGTGGCCTTTTATTGTGGGCAGTCTAAGGCACACCTGTGCACTAATCATGGTGTCTAATCAGCATCTTGGTATGGCACACCTGTGAGGTGGGATGGATTATCTCAGCAAAGGAGAAGTGCTCACTATCACAGATTTAGACTGGTTTGTGAACAATATTTGAGGGAAATGGTGATATTGTGTATGTGGAAAAAGTTTTAGATCTTTGAGTTTATCTCATACAAAATGGGAGCAAAACCAAAAGTGTTGCGTTTATATTTTTGTTGAGTATATCTTTGTTAGTTGGCTATGTACCACAGGCTTTTAAGGTGGCAGTAATTAAACCATTACTTAAAAAGCCATCACTTGACCCAGCTATCTTAGCTAATTAGTGAAGGTTACAAATAATCTTCTTATGGCCTCGGACAGTGGACTCATCTCTGTGCTTGTTCTGTTAGACCTCAGTGCTGCTTTTGATACTGTTGACCATAAAATTTTATTACAGAGATTAGAGCATGCCATAGGTATTAAAGGCACTGCGCTGCAGTGGTTTGAATCATATTTGTCTAATAGATTACAATTTGTTCATGTAAATGGGGAATCTTCTTCACAGACTAAAGTTAATTATGGAGTTCCACAAGGTTCTGTGCTACGACCAATTTTATTCACTTTATACATGCTTCCCTTAGGCAGTATTATTAGACGGTATTGCTTAAATTTTCATTGTTACGCAGATGATACCCAGCTTTATCTATCCATGAAGCCAGAGGACACACACCAATTAGCTAAACTGCAGGATTGTCTTACAGACATAAAGACATGGATGACCTCTAATTTCCTGCTTTTAAACTCAGATAAAACTGAAGTTATTGTACTTGGCCCCACAAATCTTAGAAACATGGTGTCTAACCAGATCCTTACTCTGGATGGCATTACCCTGACCTCTAGTAATACTGTGAGAAATCTTGGAGTCATTTTTGATCAGGATATGTCATTCAAAGCGCATATTAAACAAATATGTAGGACTGCTTTTTTGCATTTACGCAATATCTCTAAAATTAGAAAGGTCTTGTCTCAGAGTGATGCTGAAAAACTAATTCATGCATTTATTTCCTCTAGGCTGGACTACTGTAATTCATTATTATCAGGTTGTCCTAAAAGTTCCCTAAAAAGCCTTCAGTTAATTCAAAATGCTGCAGCTAGAATACTAACGGGGACTAGAAGGAGAGAGCATATCTCACCCATATTGGCCTCTCTTCATTGGCTTCCTGTTAATTCTAGAATAGAATTTAAAATTCTTCTTCTTACTTATAAGGTTTTGAATAATCAGGTCCCATCTTATCTTAGGGACCTCGTAGTACCATATCACCCCAATAGAGCGCTTCGCTCTCAGACTGCAGGCTTACTTGTAGTTCCTAGGGTTTGTAAGAGTAGAATGGGAGGCAGAGCCTTCAGCTTTCAGGCTCCTCTCCTGTGGAACCAGCTCCCAATTCAGATCAGGGAGACAGACACCCTCTCTACTTTTAAGATTAGGCTTAAAACTTTCCTTTTTGCTAAAGCTTATAGTTAGGGCTGGATCAGGTGACCCTGAACCATCCCTTAGTTATGCTGCTATAGACGTAGACTGCTGGGGGGTTCCCATGATGCACTGTTTCTTTCTCTTTTTGCTCTGTATGCACCACTCTGCATTTAATCATTAGTGATCGATCTCTGCTCCCCTCCACAGCATGTCTTTTTCCTGGTTCTCTCCCTCAGCCCCAACCAGTCCCAGCAGAAGACTGCCCCTCCCTGAGCCTGGTTCTGCTGGAGGTTTTTTCCTGTTAAAAGGGAGTTTTTCCTTCCCACTGTAGCCAAGTGCTTGCTCACAGGGGGTCGTTTTGACCGTTGGGGTTGTACATAATTATTGTATGGCCTTGCCTTACAATATAAAGCGCCTTGGGGCAACTGTTTGTTGTAATTTGGCGCTATAAAAAAAAAAAATTGATTGATTGATTGATTCAGTGTGATTGGGCAATATTCCTATCCAGTGCCCATAATAATTGCGTGCCATAGAATTGCACATTACAAAACATTAAATGGACAACACACATGTGCTGTTAGTAGATCAGGGTCTACATTTGTTTGCAGGTAATGTGGAGTTTGCCAGTGTTTTTGTTGTGAAAGTGTAGTGACACGGACCCACAACAGGGGGCGTAAATAATGGACAATGAAAATAGAACACTTTACTGTTGTGAATGTGCACAACAAAATACAGATGCTTACAGAATTTTTATGCAGTCAATCTACAGAGGTGACGTGTGGGCAGGCTTGAAGATAGAAGACGTCCATGCAGATTAGAACCGGATCCCACACGATTTCCACTGCCACTGATCCCGGAGGATACTGGAGCCGCCAGGTCCCGAGTCCCCAGGTGGCCACCGTCTCCGGCTGTCGGATCTGGTACTGCTGGCAGGAAGCAGAAACAGTTAGGTGTGGGTGTGTGCACACCCAGTAACACAGTCAGTCAAGCAGATGGGAATTTGCTCCTCCACCTCCGCAATACTGAACACAGTCAATCTGCTACACTCGACCAGTTGCTTGTCATACGAGTCATGAAGGGTGTGATCCCGCACCCTGCCGTCGACGACTGAATCAGCCTCCCGCTGACACAAGCAAACAGGTCCTTCTGAAAGGATTAAGCAAACAATTACGTGCAATACGGCACAATCTCTGGCTGAGAGTATTACCTCTAATGGTAGGCGATATCTCGGCAGCGGGGTGGAGATGTCATCCGGCTTTTATGGAGCGGTAGATGAAGTGGAGATGAGTGACAGCTGTCATGAGTTGATGAGTGACAGCTGTCACTCCCGGATGTTCCCGTGAGGCGGCAGCGCCCTCTCGTGCCTGAAGCCCGCACTTCAGGCAGGGTGTCCTCTGGTGGTGGTGGGCCAGCAGTACCTCCTCTTCAGCCGCCCACACAACAGGACCCCCCCCCCCCCCCCTCGACCAGGCTTGTCGGGGTGACGGGTGTAGAAGTCGGCCAGGAGGGCCGGGTCCAGGATGAAGATCCTCTTCACCCAGGAGCATTCTTCGGGTCCATACCCCTCCCAGTCCACCAGATACTGGAACCCCCGGCCCATACGATGGACGTCCAGGAGCCGACGCACAGTCCAAGCCGGCTCTCTGTCGATGATCCGGGCAGGAGGCGGCGCCGGTCCGGGAGCACAGAGGGGTGAGTTGTGGTGTGGCTTGACCCTGGAGACGTGAAAAACAGGGTGGATCCGCAGTGAAGCTGGGAGTTGGAGCTTCACTGCGGCCGGATTGAGGACTTTGAGGATCCTGAAAGGTCCAATGTATCTGTCCTTCAACTTTGGCGAGTCCACCTGGAGGGGGATGTCCTTCGTTGACAACCACACCTCCTGCCCAGGCTGGTATGCAGGGGCCGGGGACCGCCGGTGGTCTGCATGGGCCTTAGCCCTCGTCCGGGCCTTCAACAAGGCAGAACGGGCGGTGCGCCACACCCGACGGCATCTTCGCAGGTGGGCCTGGACCGAGGGCACACTGACCTCTCCCTCCACCACAGGAAACAATGGGGGCTGGTACCCCAGACACACCTCAAACGGGGAGAGGCCGGTGGCAGAGGACACCTGGCTGTTATGTGCATACTCGATCCAGGCCAGATGGTCACTCCAGGCCGCTGGGTGCGCAGATGTTACACAGCGGAGGGCCTGCTCCAGTTCCTGGTTGGCCCGCTCTGCCTGGCCGTTCGTCTGTGGGTAATACCCGGATGAGAGGCTCACGGTAGCCCCCAGTTCTCTGCAGAAACTCCTCCAGACCTGTGAGGAGAACTGAGGACCACGATCCAAGACAATGTCAGTCGGTATCCCATGCAGACGCACAACGTGGTGGACCAGGAGGTCTGCTGTCTCCTGGGCCGATGGGAGCTTCGGGAGGGCCACGAAGTGGGCCGCCTTGGAGAACTGGTCCACTATCGTGAGAATGGTGGTCATGCCCTTTGATGGCGGGAGGCCTGTGACAAAGTCCAGGCCAATGTGGGACCAGGGGCGACGAGGCACCGGGAGCAGTTGCAAAAGTCCTTGTGTCCTTGAGTGGTCTGCCTTGCCCCTGGCACAGGTGGTACAGGCCTGAACATATTCCCAGACGTCGGCTTCCATGGACGCCCACCAGAAGCGCTGCCGGACCACTGCCACGGTCCTTCACATCCCTGGGTGACAGGAGAGCTTGGAATCGTGACAGAAGTCCAGGACTGCAGCTCTGGCTTCTGGTGGGACGTAGAGGCGATTCTTCGGGCCCATGCCTGGGTCCGGGCTCCGTGCCAGGGCCTCCCGGACGTTCTCCATGTCCCAGGTGAGGGTGGCCATGATAGTGGACTCAGGTATGATGGATTCCAGCGGATCCGACAACTCAGTTTTGACTTCATCTTCGTGTACCCGGGACAAGGCATCCGACCTCAGGTTCTTGGTCCCGGGGCGATAGGTGATCCGGAAGTCAAAACGCCCGAAGAACAATGACCAGCGGGCTTGCCTGGGGTTCAGCCGCTTGGCGGTACTGATATACCCCAGGTTCCGATGGTCTGTGAAAACCGTGAATGGCTCCGAAGCTCCCTCCAACAGGTGTCTCCACTCCTCAAGAGCCTCCTTCACTGCAAGAAGTTCCCGATTGCCCACGTCATAGTTCCGCTCTGCCCGAGTCAACCTGTGAGAAAAGTAGGCACAAGGGTGAAGAACCTTGTCGGACTGCCCCTCCCTGAGCCTGGTTCTGCTGGAGGTTTTTTCCTGTTAAAAGGGAGTTTTTCCTTCCCACTGTAGCCAAGTGCTTGCTCACAGGGGGTCGTTTTGACCGTTGGGGTTTTACATAATTATTGTATGGCCTTGCCTTACAATATAGAGCGCCTTGGGGCAACTGTTTGTTGTGATTTGGCGCTATATAAAAAAACTGATTGATTGATTGATTGAATGACCACTGGAATGTCTGTATTCGGCACCGGGCCAGCAGGAGGAGAAGCTGCAGCAGCGCCCTGTGCGCGCTTCCACCTGCGCGGTGAGAGCCTCCATCCTGCGATTGAGGATGACGTTCTGCTCGGTCATTAAATCCAACCGGGCAGTAAAGGTGGTGAGGATTTGCTGCACCTCACCAATCACACCTCCTGCAGACGCCTGTGCACCCTGCTCTTCCATTGGCTGTCCAACAGATGGTTGATGCCCCTCGGGATCCATGACGTTGGCCGAGATATCCTGTTGTGAAAGTGTAGTGACACGGACCCACAACAGGGGGCATAAATGAATGGACAATGAATGAGCCGAAAATAGAACACTTTACTGTTGTGAATGTGCACAACAAAATACAGACGGTTACAGAATTTTTATGCAGTCAATCTACAGAGATGACGTGTGGGCAGGCTCAAGGATAGAAGACGTCCATCCAGAGAAGAACGGGATCCCACACGATTTCCACTGCCACCGAACCCGGAGGATACTGGAGCCGCCAAGTCCCGAGTTCCCAGGTGGCCACCGTCTCCGGCTGTCGGATCTGGTACTGCTGGCAGGAAGCAGAAACAGTTTGGTGTGGGTGTGTGCACACCCAGTAACACAGTCAGTCAAGCAGGTGGGAATTTGCACCTCCACCTCCGCAATACTGAACACAGTCAATCTGCTACACTCTACCAGTTGCTTGTCATACGAGTCGTGGAGGGTGTGATCCCGCACCCTGCCGTCGACGACTGAATCAGCCTCCCGCTGACACAAGCAAACAGGTCCTTCTGAAAGGATTAAGCAAATAATTACGTGCAATACGGCACAATCTCTGGCTGAGAGTATTACCTCTAATGGTAGGCGATATCTCGGCAGCGGGGTGGAGATGTCGTCCGGCTTTTATGGAGCAGTAGATGAAGTGGAGATGAGTGACAGCTGTCATGAGTTGATGAGTGACAGCTGTCACTCCCGGATGTTCCCGTGAGGCGGCAGCGCCCTCTCGTGCCTGAAGTCCGCACTTCAGGCAGGGCGCCCTCTGGTGGTGGTGGGCCAGCAGTACCTCCTCTTCAGCGGCCCACACAACAGTTTTTAGACATGTAACATGTACAGTATTTGAGGATTAAGATAAGAAAATTAGGCCCATAATTATTTAAACCTGAACTTGTATAACTTAATAAACTCTTTAGTGCATTTTCTGTTTCAACTTTGCTTTTCACTTTTATTTCATTCAAAAGAGAAGCGTTCTGTTCCTCCAATACAGGGTTTCACCACAAGTCACTGCACACAAGGACATTTAATGACTACATCCACCATGTCTCCTGAAACACAGAGAAAGCACAGGAAGTGGAATATGCATTTTTTTTCAGAAAGTTATCCTTTTTTCATAAACCAAAGGTTCATTGATGTCAAAGCAAGCTTAACTTGCTCTTAAATGCCAAGGACTCTGGCTGAGTCATATGTTCTTTCTGCACTGAAACTTTTCCTCAGGAGAGCAATAAGCCTTCTCTTTGAGACAGAAGAATGTCAGTCCTGCTGTAAAACAGCACATTATAAAACAAGTCCACCAGCACTTTCAGAAGGTAACAGCCTTAAAGGATGATGGAGATAGAAATGTATTAAATTTAGGTTGTGACATACACACATTGTGTTAAAGACACATCTTGAGATTTAGTCATTTTAAGACCAGCTATCAATCCATCAATCTGTCCATCAATCCATTTTCTCATTATCCATCACTTATGTGGGGCTGTGTCACACTGGCAGCATATTATGCAAAGTAGCCAAGGTGCCCTTTCTCTCATTCACTTTTACAATCTACTCCTGGGGGATCTCAAGATGTTTGCAATCAAGATGGAGCATCCAGGTGGTTACTTCTAAAATGATCATTATTGTTGAGTTTCCGGTTGAGTGAATGCTGGCGTGTTTGCTGCCGCTGCTCACCGGTGAAGCTTTTATTTTATTGCTATATATTTTGGATCATCGGATCATTCGAAACTGATTTTGTGGTGTGTTGGTGGAGAGACTTGTGGATGCTGTCTTTGTGCTAATATTGGATTCTACACAACATTACACCAGTACCGTTTTTCATAATGTTGGCTGAGAGATTTTTTTCTCTGGACTCTGCTTACCTGGTATCTCCAATCACTCATTCTGTGGCCGGTATTTCCGTACTTGTCTGCTGAGCTTTTTTCAGCTCTGCTTCCACCTGCAATGTCGGAGGAGGCTCCGACATTGCTTAAGTTTGATACGGACATCCCACTGCAGATATATCCACCAAGAGTCCCATCGGAACGTCCATTTGGACAGCTCCAAACTCATAAAGTCAGTTTGGTCCACGTCTCAGTGTGCTTCTTGTAATGCCGGCCGGGTTGCTCACCACAGTATGCTGGCTCGCCCTGCTAGGCTGGCAAGCGCTGATTGCAATCACGGCAATACCGTCAGCTTTAGGCTTCTGAATATCCATTCGCTTACGAGCAAGGGACATCTCATCCAAGATCTCCTTGCTGACCATAAGTTTGACTTTTTGTGTTTAAATGAAACATGGCAACAGCCAAATGACTTTGTTTCCTTGAACGATTCATGCCCTCCTGGATTTGTTTACATGTCTAACCCACGTGACTCTGGCCGGGGAGGGGGTCTCGCTATGCTCTACTGCGAGAGTTGGAGAGTCTCGCCTGTATCCACTCCGGCATTCAACACCTTTGAGTGAATGGTCTCCCAGCTGTCTGGATCTGTTCCAACAGTTGTGGCTGTAGTGTATCGTCCACCTAAGCCTAACAAAGACTTGGTCGCTGAATTCTCTACATTTTTGACTTACCTCTCCTCATTATCTCCAAATATAATGCTTCTGGGTGATTTTAATATATATTTTGACAATATTAGTAATCTGGTTACCAAAGATTTTACATCCTGTCTCGATAGCTTTGGGTTTTTGCAATTCATCAACTTTCCGACTCACTCTAAAGGACATATATTAGATCTGGTCTGTTGTACTGGTATTTCCCCTTCTGACTGTAAAGCAAATCATATTCCATTTTCTGATCACATGCTATGGTCTTTTAATTTCAGTCTACTACTTTCCAAAATTACCCTTCCGCGCACTATGACCTTCCGAAATTTAAAGAATGTTAATTTGGACACACTTTTTTACTGCTATTGACTGTCTGCCTACTGCTGACAGTTTTTCCACTCCAGATGAACTTGTTTCTCATTACAACACTAGCCTTCATTCTCTTTTTAATAAACTTGCTTCACTTAAAACTAGATCTGTCACATTTGCTCAGTCTTCACCTTGGTTTACTCCCACTCTTAGGCTCCTTAAAGCAAAAGGTCACCAACTGGAACGTCTTTTTCAAAGGACTGGTTTCACTGTACACAAGGACATGTATCATACTCATATCTCTCATTACAAAAACTGCATTGTTCAAGCAAAATTTTTCTACTACTCTGATTTAATTAGCTCACATCATGGTAACTAACAGATCCTGTTTTTGCTTCTTAAAAAATGTTCACAACCTCCTGATCTACATATGTATTCCACCGCTTTCTGTAATACGCTCATAACTTTTTTCACTGACAAAGTTACAAATATAAATCAGCAACTCATCCCAGTTCTTTTCATAATCCATCCTCCCCATTTCCCTCTGTTCCCTGTTCCCTTTATTTTTCCGCCTTCACTTTAAGGTCTCACATTGAAATCTCTGAACTCATTAAAAAATCTAGCTCATCTACCTGTCAGTTAGACCCCCTTCCAACAGTTTTTATTAAAGCCGCTGTTTCCTTGTTAGCTCCTTGCATCACAGGTATAATTAATTCTTCCCTCACTAGTGGAATTGTTCCCTCTTCCCTCAAAACAGCTGCTGTTACCCCAATAGTTAATAAACCTGGGGCTGATCCCACAAATCTCAACAATCTGCATCCTATTTCTAACCTTCCATTACTTGCAAAAATACTTCAAAAAAACAGTTGCTTCTGAGCTCCATAACCATCTATCCCATCATAATCACTTTCCACTCTGGTTTCCACCCTTTTCATAGTACTGAAATGGTTGATTCCGGCCTTCTATCCATTCTCATTTTACTAGATTTAAGTGCAGCATTTGATACCATCTCACACTCCATTCTTCTGGACAGATTGTTTTCCAATGGTATTACACACATACCCCTTACTTGGTTCAAATCCTACCTGTCTTGATCGTACTCAATTTATTCAACTCAAATCATTCACTTCACATCCCTGTCCTGGGGCCCCTCTTGTTTATTATTTACTTACTCCCCCTTGGCCACATATTTCATATACACAATATCTGTTTTCATCGCTACGCAGATGACCCAATTCCACTCTTCCACCTTCCTCTCTTACTGACTGTTTGTTGGAAATCAACTCTTGGTTTGCGTCTAATTTCCTAAAATTGAATAGTGATAAAACTGAGATGCTGATCATTGGCACCAAATATATCTTAACCAAAGTCCCCAGTTTTAGAGTATCTATTGACAACTCCTTCATTGTGCCCTCCTACCAGGTTAAGAGTTTGGGTGCCATCCTTGAGAGCTCACTCTCTTTTACATCTGACATCAAGAGCATAACCCGTGCAGCTTATTTTCACCTTCGTAATTAATCGCCTTCGTCCCTCTCTCACGCTTCATGCTGCTGCTATTCTGGTTCATAGTCTCGTTACTTCACAACTTGACTACTTTAATTCCCTTTTATTTGGCTTTCCCCAAAAATCACTTTGTAAATTACAGTTAGTTCAAAATTCTGCAGCATGCATCATCACTATGACTCCGTTTACTGACCACATCACACCTGTACTTCACCAGCTTCACTGGCTTCCCATCACATACCGCATACACTATGAAATACTGCTTTTGACATTTAAAGCTATTCACAACCTTGCCCCTCCTTATTTCTCTGATTTAATTCACCTCGCTACACCTGCCTGTTCACGTTGATCTTCCTGTTCTATCCATCTCACTGTTACATCTGTTTGCCTTGTTACCATGGGGAGCAGAGCATTCAGTTGCTCTGCTACCCAGCTTTGGAACTCACTTCCTCTTGACCTTCACAATATTAGGTCACTTCCCCAATTCAAATCTGGCCTCAAATCCCATTTATTTTGTGTTGCATATTCCGTTTGATCCACTGTATAGTTTGTATACTTTGGAATGTTTTGATTTTATTGCTGTTCTTTTAATGTATGTTTTAATTTATGTGTTGTAAGGTGACCTTGGGTTCCAAGGAAGGTGCCATTAAATAAAATGTATTATTATTATTACTATTATTATTATTATGTCACGTCAGCACACTCCTTTCAGTATAAAGGAGCAGTGCTTGAAAACATGTTTAGAAAAACCAAGTCAGACTTGGTCTTGGTCAGACTATTCCATAAATACGTATCTAAACAGAATCCAAAAAAACACTGATTGAAAGCTTATCGACCTTAATGCCTTGAACCATCTAGCAAGTTCTTCATGGACATGAAGCGAACACATTTGACTACGAGCCGTTAGCAGCTTTTATATTTGGACAATACTGTAACTTTGAGTGTTTATATATATATATATATATATATATATATATATATATATATAACCAAAGTTATATATATACATAAAGAAGGAGGTGGCTTTCCACGACAAAATCTCTTGTTAAAAGTGAAATCTGCAGGAAAATGGGTGATGTCCAGCTCTTGTGATAACCAGAGAAAGTGCACATGATGGTCAAGGATCCACAGAGCGATCCGTTTAGAAATGAAATGGTCGTTCAGCCTGTCGATGGCAGCTGGAGCGCGGCGCGCCTCACAGCTGCTGTGGGCCGTCCTTAAAGCGACAGTAACATCCCTTAATGTCTTTGAAGCCCATAAAATTTTCACCAAAAACTGCCTGAATTTCTCAAATGGTGTCCACATGGATGTGCCTCACAGTTTGTAAAAAAAATTTGATATATATATATATATATATATATATATATATATATATATATATATATATATATATATATATATAATAAACAAATTATTAACCTCACTTGCTCGGTCTGTACGGGAAAATATTACCCCAAGGTGAAAGTAACAGCAACAGTAGCTTATCTTTTTTTTTTTTTTATTTAGTGTGCTTTTTATATTGTCATGTCTCATGATATTATTTTTGTTGCTGAAACAAAGTACCAGAAATTTAAAGCCTGACACACTAATGACTACATTGTTTTAAGCTTTTCTACTTTAAGGTGTGTTTGCATTATCACTATAAAGGATATTTTGCAAATGCCACCTCTTGTGTATGTGGCATTTCACAATTTTCACCACAGAGTCATACCACATATCACAATTTCAAATTTCTTGAACTGTTACCTTACCGCATGCTGGCCTTTGTACACAAAGCCAATGAGTGTTACTTGGGGCTGTGGCTGATAACACAATGGTTAAGAATCAAATGTTAATATTTAATTTACTATCAACGTGAAAGAAGCACAAGCATGCATTGGGAGAGATTAGCTTTGTAAAACGTTTTTTGTTTTAATAAAAAAAAATAGTTTAATGTCTGTAATCAGTTCAGCTCATAAGCTAATGGCCTGTCTAATGCTAGCTATGGCAATGGAAGCATAGCAGAAGAATCACAGAGCACCACTCACAGTTCTGTATCAGTATCAGCCGTGCTTCTTTTGCACCTACTGTTTGTTGATTTTTGTAAAGCATTTCACCTTGTCCTCTGGGACATGGTGAACATTTTTGGGATGCCAAGAAGTTGCTGAGCATCATAGTCATCCTATACACAGGTACTGTGTATAGGATGTGCAGTGTGTGGGCAGAAAGTCTGACTTCTCCTAATTAATACTTGCTTTTTTACTATCAGGGATGCATTTTGGCTCCAACACTAACAGCAGGGGTGGTTGACAAGTGGTTAATGTGTTTGGTTTCAGTTCAGAAGGTTCCGGGTTCAAATCCCACCCCTGCCACATTTCTCCATGTAATGTGGAGTTGCATCAGGAAGGGCATCCGGCGTAAAACCTGTGCCAATTCAACATGCAGATCCACCTTGGATTTGCTGTGGCGACCCCGAGTGCAAACAAGGGAGCAGCCGAAGGGATTTACTTTTACTGGTGAGTGCTAGCAAAGACTGGTTGCTGGATAGGTTTGTAGTAACCATTAGCTTAGGCACCTTTGTTAGCATGGAAATGTTTGCTGATCTTGATTTTTTATGGGTGAAACTGGGATTTTTTTTTTTTTTTCTGAATCAATGGATACTCTAATTGCAGTACTTGAGAATCTGAGTGAAGAATCAAAATGTCTCGGTTTTTGATTGTCCTAAAAAATCCAGGCTTTCAATGATTTCCTCTACATAGCCATGACAAGTCTATCTGGATGTGATGGTGCTGTGAGATCTATTATGCATTGACAGTGTTGAACTTGTAGACAACCTTCACTTATCTAGGAAGTGACATTCATGTGTCTTGGTCCTAGACCTAGGAAGGAATCAGGAGGTCAGTAGAAAGAGATGTTTGTCAATGCCAATACCTTTACAGGAGAACGAAGGTGCAAGTATTTAGGGTCCCTTGCTTCCTGTCTAGCTGTATGGCTGTGAGACTTGAATATTAACCAGTGACATAAGGCAGACAACCTTGGTACTCAGTTTCTTCAGAGGCGCCTTGGGTACCACCACATTTGACTTTGTCAAATGAACAGTTACTTAGGGAGGTTAAGATGGGGTCAGTTATGACATTTTGGCTATGTGATATGCAAGGTTGGGTGGGATTACTTTGAAAGACTACATGTGGATTACATGTATGGATGTACATACATTTGGATTACTTGTAATCTGATTACTTTTGGATTACATTTCAAAGTAATCCTACCCAACCCTGGTGTGTTTCTTTGAGCATGATCCAGCATGCAGGTGCTTCAGTGGTGACCTTGGTAGCTTGAGAAGGCCAAGGAGATGCCCACATTTCACATGCTGTGGCAGACAGATGGTTATGCTTGAGAGGTGTGGATGGACCTGTGGTCTGCGTGAGTGGTTACAGTCTAGAATCCAAGGTAATTCCATAGGGAGGGAATGTGGTGATGTATAAATAACAGCACATGCTCTCAGGTCTGCCCTGAGAGTTCTGGGGTGATCCAATGTGCAGTCCAATGTAGTGTTTCAAAGTGCATAGCAGTAATAATGTGAACACACCTTTTGATTTCAAGCTAGTAGTAGTCACATCTGTGCAATGCTGACACATAAACCCAGTAATTTTCTATAACCACTTACTCCAGTTAAGGGTCACGGGGGGCTGGAGACTATCCCAGCAGTCATAGAGTGAAAGGTGGTGTACACCCTGGACAGGACGCCAGTCCATTGCATGGCCACATATAGACAAGCAAACACAACCACAATTACTCATAACCATCCCAAAGACGTATCGTTATCTTTGGCTGCTTTCAGTGATGCCGGTATTTGGTTAGACTCTTTCTCTCCGATTGTTCTGTCTGAGTTATTCTCATTAGTTACTTCATCCAAACCATCAACATGTTTATTAGACCCCATTCCTACCAGGCTGCTCAAGGAAGCCCTACCATTATTTAATGCTTCGATCTTAAATATGATCAATCTATCTTTGTTAGTTGGCTATGTACCACAGGCTTTTAAGGTGGCAGTAATTAAACCATTACTTAAAAAGCCATCACTTGACCCAGCTATCTTAGCTAATTATAGGCCAATCTCCAACCTTCCTTTTCTCTCAAAAATTCTTGAAAGGGTAGTTGTAAAACAGCTAACTGATCATCTGCAGAGGAATGGTCTATTTGAAGAGTTTCAGTCAGGTTTTAGAATTCATCATAGTACAGAAACAGCATTAGTGAAGGTTACAAATGATCTTCTTATGGCCTCGGACAGTGGACTCATCTCTGTGCTTGTTCTGTTAGACCTCAGTGCTGCTTTTGATACTGTTGACCATAAAATTTTATTACAGAGATTAGAGCATGCCATAGGTATTAAAGGCACTGCGCTGCGGTGGTTTGAATCATATTTGTCTAATAGATTACAATTTGTTCATGTAAATGGGGAATCTTCTTCACAGACTAAAGTTAATTATGGAGTTCCACAAGGTTCTGTGCTAGGACCAATTTTATTTACTTTATACATGCTTCCCTTAGGCAGTATTATTAGACGGTATTGCTTAAATTTTCATTGTTACGCAGATGATACCCAGCTTTATCTATCCATGAAGCCAGAGGACACACACCAATTAGCTAAACTGCAGGATTGTCTTACAGACATAAAGACATGGATGACCTCTAATTTCCTGCTTTTAAACTCAGATAAAACTGAAGTTATTGTACTTGGCCCCACAAATCTTAGAAACATGGTGTCTAACCAGATCCTTACTCTGGATGGCATTACCCTGACCTCTAGTAATACTGTGAGAAATCTTGGAGTCATTTTTGATCAGGATATGTCATTCAAAGCGCATATTAAACAAATATGTAGGACTGCTTTTTTGCATTTACGCAATATCTCTAAAATCAGAAAGGTCTTGTCTCAGAGTGATGCTGAAAAACTAATTCATGCATTTATTTCCTCTAGGCTGGACTATTGTAATTCATTATTATCAGGTTGTCCTAAAAGTTCCCTAAAAAGCCTTCAGTTAATTCAAAATGCTGCAGCTAGAGTACTGACGGGGACTAGAAGGAGAGAGCATATCTCACCCATATTGGCCTCTCTTCATTGGCTTCCTGTTAATTCTAGAATAGAATTTAAAATTCTTCTTCTTACTTATAAGGTTTTGAATAATCAGGTCCCATCTTATCTTAGGGACCTCGTAGTACCATATCACCCCAATAGAGCGCTTCGCTCTCAGACTGCAGGCTTACTTGTAGTTCCTAGGGTTTGTAAGAGTAGAATGGGAGGCAGAGCCTTCAGCTTTCAGGCTCCTCTCCTGTGGAACCAGCTCCCAATTCAGATCAGGGAGACAGACACCCTCTCTACTTTTAAGATTAGGCTTAAAACTTTCCTTTTTGCTAAAGCTTATAGTTAGGGCTGGATCAGGTGACCCTGAACCATCCCTTAGTTATGCTGCTATAGACGTAGACTGCTGGGGGGTTCCCATGATGCACTGTTTCTTTCTCTTTTTGCTCTGTATGCACCACTCTGCATTTAATCATTAGTGATCGATCTCTGCTGCCCTCCACAGCATGTCTTTTTCTTGGTTCTCTCCCTCAGCCCCAACCAGTCCCAGCAGAAGACTGCCCCTCCCTGAGCCTGGTTCTGCTGGAGGTTTCTTCCTGTTAAAAGGGAGTTTTTCCTTCCCACTGTAGCCAAGTGCTTGCTCACAGGGGGTCGTTTTGACCGTTGGGGTTTTACATAATTGTTGTATGGCCTTGCCTTACAATATAAGGCGCCTTGGGGCAACTGTTTGTTGTGATTTGGCGCTATATAAAAAAATTGATTGATTGATTCACCTAACTAGCATGTGTTTGGAAGTGGGAGGAAGCTGGAGCACCCAAAGAGAACCCATTTGAACATGGGGAGAACATGCAAACTCCACACAGAAACTCCCAGGCAGGAAGTGATCCCACAGCCTTCTTGCAGTAAGACAACAATGCCACTAAGCCACCATGCCACCAAGGTAAGAATTTAAAAGCTTTAAAAAAAAAAAACAATTCTATTGTCAAACTCCTTTCTTTGATTTCTGCCAAATTACTCACTGTTATTGACAAGGATTTGACTCATACTCTAAGAGAAAAAAGAAACAACTGTGATGCGATCAGTTAGGGGCTGTGTAGTGTCCTGCCTGTTAGCTCTGTGTCTCTAAGCAGAATGGCTGATAATTAGGGCTTCAACACCCCCTCAGATCCCCCCAAGAACTAAGTATGACTCATTGGAGAAGATGGAGAGAAATGTTTTGTGATAACTGTCAGTCAGCAGCTCGTGTCTGGCAGCCTTTCATAATTATCGTGCTTCTGTCTAAACCAATTTGATGATTACATTCCATAATCAGATTTAATGCCCATCTCATGAAATATTGGACACTTATTTGCTTGCAGAAAAATATGCACAGGGAACACGTCTTTGACTTTGCCTCATGTTACATTTTCTTATGTACTTATGTCATATTTCATGACATAAGTACAGAGGAATGTCATGACCATTCCTCTGCACCATTCCTGGTGCAGAGGAATGGTCTATTTGAAGAGTTTCAGTCAGGTTTTAGAATTCATCATAGTACAGAAACAGCATTAGTGAAGGTTACAAATGATCTTCTTATGGCTTCGGACAGTGGACTTATCTCTGTGCTTGTTCTGTTGGACCTCAGTGCTGCTTTTGATACTGTTGACCATAAAATTTTATTACAGAGATTAGAGCATGTCATAGGTATTAAAGGCACTGCGCTGCAGTGGTTTGAATCATATTTGTCTAATAGATTACACTTTGTTCATGTAAATGGGGAATCTTCTTCACAGACTAAAGTTAATTATGGAGTTCCACAAGGTTCTGTGCTAGGACCAATTTTATTCACTTTATACATGCTTCCCTTAGGCAGTATTATTAGACGGCATTGCTTAAATTTTCATTGTTACGCAGATGATACCCAGCTTTATTTATCCATGAAGCCAGAGGATACACACCAATTAGCTAAACTGCAGGATTGTCTTACAGACATAAAGACATGGATGACCTCTAATTTCCTGCTTTTAAACTCAGATAAAACTGAAGTTATTGTACTTGGCCCCACAAATCTTAGAAGCATGGTGTCTAACCAGATCGTTACTCTGGATGGCATTTCCCTGATCTCTAGTAATACTGTGAGAAATCTTGGAGTCATTTTTGATCAGGATATGTCATTCAAAGCGCATATTAAACAAATATGTAGGACTGCCTTTTTGCATTTACGCAATATCTCTATAATCAGAAAGGTCTTGTCTCAGAGTGATGCTGAAAAACTAATTCATGCATTTATTTCCTCTAGGCTGGACTATTGTAATTCATTATTATCAGGTTGTCCTAAAAGTTCCCTAAAAAGCCTTCAGTTGGTTCAGAATGCTGCAGCTAGAGTACTGACGGGGACTAGCAGGAGAGAGCATATCTCACCCGTGTTGGCCTCTCTTCATTGGCTTCCTGTTAATTCTAGAATAGAATTAGGGACCTCATAGTACCATATCAATTAGGGACCTCATAGTACCATATCACCCCATTAGAGCGCTTCGCTCTCAGACTGCGGGCTTACTTGTAGTTCCTAGGGTTTGTAAGAGTAGAATGGGAGGCAGAGCCTTCAGCTTTCAGGCTCCTCTCCTGTGGAACCAGCTCCCAATTCAGATCAGGGAGACAGATACCCTCTCTACTTTTAAGATTAGGCTTAAAACTTTCCTTTTCGCTAAGGCTTATAGTTAGGGCTGGATCGGGTGACCCTGGACCATCCCTTGGTTATGTTGCTTTAGACGTAGACTGTGGGGGGGTTCCCATGATGCACTGTTTCTTTTTGCTCCGTATGCATCACTCTGCATTTAATCATTAGTGATCGATCTCTGCCCCCCTTCTCGGCATGTCTTTTTTCTGGTTCTTTCCCTCAGCCCCAACCAGTCTCAGCAGAAGACTGCCCCTCCCTGAGCCTGGTTCTGCTGGAGGTTTCTTCCTGTTAAAAGGGAGTTTTTCCTTCCCACTGTGGCCAAGTGCTTGCTCATAGGGGGTCGTTTTGACCGTTGGGGTTTTTCATAATTATTGTATGGCCTTGCCTTACAATATGGAGCGCCTTGGGGCAACTGTTTGTTGTGATTTGGCGCTATATAAGAAAAAAGTTGATTGATTGATTGATATTTCATGCTAAGCACATGGCAAGGACACCAGTTTTGTGGATGATGTTGCCTGGAGAAAACAACTTCAATTCATGACATTTCAGTTATTTGTTGCTCAGCTGGTCTCCTGAGGTCTTTTTAGGCTCAAAATCACAGTTTGTTGATGGTGCCTGATCAGCCCCTCTGGAGTCAAGTATGTTCTTTTAATTTTCACAGAAATGATGTTGGGCATCTATTTTCAGGAATGACCAAACTCCAACAGCAAATAGTATAAAAGAGCTGGCCTGCCAATATGCAGACCCGGGTTTGGATAGGATAGATAGGAAAGACCGTGAATTTTCCGCTGTCTCAGAAAAGTGCCCCACCTACTCTGTTGTCGTGAAACTGCTGCAGTGTAATTACCACACAACAAATCGTTTCAGTAGATGCTGCCTCAACCTTACCTAGGCCTGATAAAACAGAGGCTCAAAAAGTACTGTCAATACGAAATGGAACAAAATGTAGAGATGTTGACAAGACATCTTCATGATACAGCCACAGCTTGCATGGCATGAGCAAAACTATGCAAACATCTCTTTTAATTACAGGCTGTGTGGTTTCATTCATTCATTCATTCATTTTTGATACCCACTTACTCCAATGAGGGGTTCTCGGGGTGTAGTTTCATCATTATGAAATATAATGATTGGTTTTGAATGATGGATGGTGCTCCAAGCTGCAGGTGAAGAGGAGGTTACTGTCACTTGAGCCTGATCTGTGGGATTCTGGACAGCATCTGGGAGGTTTGTTACTGATTCATGGCCACTTTTTCCCCCTTGTGTATCATCAGGAATACTCATCATGATTTGGCAAGATGCTGTAACAAAGCCGCCAAAACACACCAACACATTATCCTGACATGACATGACATTACTATCAACATGGCACAGTGGCTGGATGCATTGGTGCTTGTTGTTGTATGTTTGTGGTATCTTGTGTAATCAATCAATTTATTTCACATGGGATGAATTCTTAAGCATAAGAGGTTCCACTGGACAATCTTTTTCACTTTGACTTGTAGATTTATCTACTTTTCCTGAACTTTTGGTAGGAGGTGCAACAGGTCTCACTGGGATGTGCCAGAGATGCAGATGCAGCACACATGCTGGAACGCTTGCTATGCTGCATCAGTGGGGGATCCGCACTGCGCTCCCATCTATACACCTGGCAAATTTGCACTCCCTCGCTAACAAAATGGATGAGCTGCAGGCAACAGAAAGAACTCAGACTTCGGCAGATCTGCCACCCTGTGCTTCACTGAAACTTGGCTGAGTGAGCACATCCCAGACTCAGAGGTACATCTGCTGTGCTTTTATCTTCACCACACAGACCACGACATGGACCTAACAGTTAAAACGAGAGGAGGCAGAATCTGCTTCTATATTAACAGAGGTTGGTGTACAGATGTCACAGTGTTGTAGAAGTCATGCATCCCTCACCTGGAATCTATTTTCAGAAACTGTAAACCATTTTACTCACTGCCGGAGTTTTTGTCTTTTATTCTGGTCAGTGTCAACATTCCACCACAGGCCTGTGTTAATGAGGCTTTAAGAGACCTCAGTGACCAGATAACCAATGTGGAACATAATCACCCGGACTCTCTGCTCATTATTTTAGAGGACTTCAACAGCGCGAACCTCAGACATCTATCCATTTTCAGTACCTGCTTACTTCAATTAATGGTCATGGGGTGCTGCAGCCTATCCCAGCAGTCATAGGGAATGAAGTGGGGTACACCCTAGACAGGACAACAGTCTGTTGCAGAGCAACATATAGACAGACAAACATTCACACTCACTCCTACGTCAATTTAAAGTTTCCAATTCACCTAACCTTCATGTCTTTGGATGTGAGAGGAAGACGGAGCACTCGGAGGAAACCCACATAAAAAAGGGGGAGAACATGCAAACTCCACACAGAATGGGCGGGAAGCAATCCCACAACCTTCTTGCTGTGAGTCATTAGTGCTGTCCACTTAATATTAATATGAACAACATGTTACCTGTTCCTGTTGGATCACTGCTATGCTGCCATAAAGGAAGCATATAGCTCTGTCCCACATACAGCTATAGTCTGTCAACTGCATGGTTCATCTCCTCCCTACCTACACGCAGAAGCTTAAATGTGTGAAGCCCGTGGTTAAAACTGTGAGAAGGTGGACCACCAAAGCAAAACAGCAACTACAGGGCTGGATAACTGCAGGGATTAATAAAGTTCTTTCTCATTCTTATTATTATCTGGCTCAGATTTTGGTCAGTTCTTGGATCATTACAATCAAATTGAGAAATGAAGGCCTCAAGTATGTCACTCACCTCGTACTTCTGCCCTCTGTCAGTTTGAACACTGTCATCTCACAAAGACCTTAAAATTCTTATTGAATTGTCTCCTGTCTCATTTGTCTTCTATCTAATAATCCTACATATTAGTGAGTGGGTGGATGTGGGGCCGGAGCTCAATGATCTTCCTGTCTCTACAAAATAATCACCTAAGACAGGAGTGCTGATGTTAATCCTCAAGTCTCAGTGCTTACAAAAGATGATCAATGCTAATCCCCAAGTAATAATATCTAAGTACCTGTGCATCATACTATAATTATTATATACCTTATGTTTTATCACTATTTATTGGTTGGTAGCAGTGATCATTTATGTTACCTTATTGAGGACTGTCAGCTTTTATCAGTATTATATTCTACATGTGGACAGAGTACACGTTTTTCTGGCAAATTAGAAGCAGGACGGTCAATATCATTCACTGGTGATAAAAGTTTAATTACAGTAAACTCCAAATTATTGCAGCAAGAAGGTCAAATAATTGTTTTTTGCAATACATTAAAGACTTGAGTTTTAAACCTATATATATATATATATATATATATATATCCCTTTCACCTTCACTGGGGAGGAGAGGATGGTATGTGCAATCCTCAAGCTCAGGTCCTCTTTTGGGGAAACTCAGTTCACGAGTGGACATTAATCATTTATGAAGATGCAACACTGTCTGCTCCTCCTGTGGGCAACTTAGTATCCCAGCTCGGTATTCATCTTAGAGTGTGTGTGTGTGTGTGTGTGTGTGTGTGTGTGTGTGTGTGTGTGTGTGTGTGTGTGTGTGTGTGTGTGTGTGTGTGTGTGTGTGTGTGTGTGTGTGTGTGTGTGTGTGTGTGTGTGCATATGTATGTATATACATGTTAGGAATGTGAAACGTATTAATGACAACGATTCAATATGCACCTTGGAGTGACATGTTTAGCCGCATGTTTCCTTGAATTGCTGGCTGTCTGAGTGGTGTCCAAAAAATGAGGTGGGCTTCATAGATAATTGGCAAAGCTTCGGGGGAAAACCTGGTCTTGTTAGGAGAGATGGCATCCATCCCACTTTGGATGGAGCAGCTCTCATTTCTAGAAATCATTTCTAGAGTTGTAGTCTTACACACCTCTCTGCAGCTTCTCTCCCCCTGCCATCCCCTCATTACCCCATCCCCGTAGAGACGGTGCCTGCTCCCAGACCACCAATAACCAGCAAAAATCTATTTAAGCATAAAAATTAAAAAAGAAAAAATAATATAGCACCTTCAACTGCACCACAGACTAAAACAGTTAAATGTGGTCTATTAAACATTAGGTCTCTCTCTTCTAAGTCCCTGTTAGTAAATGATATAATAATTGATCAACATATTGATTTATTCTGCCTTACAGAAACCTGGTTACAGCAGGATGAATATGTTAGTTTAAATGAGTCAACACCCCCGAGTCACACTAACTGCCAGAACGCTCGTAGCACGGGCCGAGGCGGAGGATTAGCAGCAATCTTCCATTCCAGCTTATTAATTAATCCAAAACCCAGACAGAACTTTAATTCATTTGAAAGCTTGACTCTTAGTCTTGTCCATCCAAATTGGAAGTCCCAAAAACCAGTTTTATTTGTTGTTATCTATCGTCCTCCTGGTCGTTACTGTGAGTTTCTCTGTGAATTTTCAGACCTTTTGTCTGACTTAGTGCTTAGCTCAGATAAGATAATTATAGTGGGCGATTTTAACATCCACACAGATGCTGAGAATGATAGCCTCAACAGTGCATTTAATCTATTATTAGACTCAATTGGCTTTGCTCAAAATGTAAATGAGTCCACCCACCACTTTAATCATATCTTAGATCTTGTTCTGACTTATGGTATGGAAATTGAAGACTTAACAGTATTCCCTGAAAACTCCCTTCTGTCTGATCATTTCTTAATAACATTTACATTTACTCTGATGGACTACCCAGCAGTGGGGAATAAGTTTCATTATACTAGAAGTCTTTCAGAAAGCGCTGTAACTAGGTTTAGGATATGATTCCTTCTTTATGTTCTCTAATGCCATATACCAACACAGTGCAGAGTAGCTACCTAAACTCTGTAAGTGAGATAGAGTATCTCGTCAATAGTTTTACATCCTCATTGAAGACAACTTTGGATGCTGTAGCTCCTCTGAAAAAGAGAGCTTTAAATCAGAAGTGCCTGACTCCGTGGTATAACTCACAAACTCGCAGCTTAAAGCAGATAACCCGTAAGTTGGAGAGGAAATGATGTCTCACTAATTTAGAAGATCTTCACTTAGCCTGGAAAAAGAGTCTGGTGCTCTATAAAAAAGCCCTCCGTAAAGCTAGGACATCTTACTACTCATCACTAATTGAAGAAAATAAGAACAACCCCAGGTTTCTTTTCAGCACTGTAGCCAGGCTGACAAAGAGTCAGAGCTCTATTGAGCCGAGTATTCCTTTAACTTTAACTAGTAATGACTTCATGACTTTCTTTGCTAATAAAATTTTAACTATTAGAGAAAAAAATTACTCATAACCATCCCAAAGACGTATCGTTATCTTTGGCTGCTTTCAGTGATGCCGGTATTTGGTTAGACTCTTTCTCTCAGATTGTTCTGTCTGAGTTATTTTCATTAGTTACTTCATCCAAACCATCAACATGTCTATTAGACCCCATTCCTACCAGGCTACTCAAGGAAGCCCTACCATTATTTAATGCTTCGATCTTAAATATGATCAATCTATCTTTATTAGTTGGCTATGTACCACAGGCTTTTAAGGTGGCAGTAATTAAACCATTACTTAAAAAGCCATCACTTGACCCAGCTATCTTAGCTAATTATAGGCCAATCTCCAACCTTCCTTTTCTCTCAAAAATTCTTGAAAGGGTAGTTGTAAAACAGCTAACTGATCATCTGCAGAGGAATTGTTGTGTGTTGGGGGGTTTGGCTGGATGTTTTTGTGTTGTTTTCTTTTCTTTGCTCTCCAGGTGGTATGCAAACTGGTTTTTGTCTGTGGAGAAGGTGCTGGCAGAAGAGTCCTTCACCCTCATCAGCATTATTAGCTGCACCTGTGGAGGATGCTCACGTGTAAACTGAAAGACTTTCAGCTGAAGCAGATAATGAGATGGCGTTCTGCATTTAAGCCATGAGTGGTTCAAGCAGAATTGCCGGGAACTCGACCTTGTGACGTTCGTTTGTGAGACGCTGAGGACCGCGCCTGGGTTTGACACATCGTGCCTGTGAAGGAGGACCGGTGAGGGACACATGCTGTCAGCACACATCAGAGGTGATGATTGTCTGAATAAGTGTTAACAGTAATTTGGTATTTTGTTACGCAGTATATTTGAACATTGATGAGAATTGTGCAGCTCGCTTCTCACTGCCGTGGCGTACGGAATGATGATCCTCCACCTGTTGTGAGAAGCTGCTCATTTACATAAAGCTTAAATTCAGACCTGAATGTGTTGCTGATAGTGTGTGCCTTTGAAGGATATTTGTTGTAGCTGTTGACTTACCTCACCTTTTCCATCCTTCACAGAGTCAGTTTGTCGTGTCCACCTGTGGGGTGTTCAGCGGTGAGTCTGGGTCCAGAAGCGTCGGGCTTCGATCCATTTGGGCGCTGGAGAGCGCGCCGTCCTTCACCTCGCCAGACAACCGCATATTTATGTTGTACACAATTATTGCACTGAAGGGAAATAAATTTGTTTTGTTTTTGGAACCGCTTTCTGGTTATTTAGCGCTGGGTTCAGTCAGACACTGGTCCGCTCCTCAACTTGCGTCTGCACATAACAGGAATGGTCTATTTGAAGAGTTTCAGTCAGGTTTTAGAATTCATCATAGTACAGAAACAGCATTAGTGAAGGTTACAAATGATCTTCTTATGGCCTCAGACAGTGGACTCATCTCTGTGCTTGTTCTGTTAGACCTCAGTGCTGCTTTTGATACTGTTGACCATAAAATTTTATTACAGAGATTAGAGCATGCCATAGGTATTAAAGGCACTGCGCTGCGGTGGTTTGAATCATATTTATCTAATAGATTACAATTTGTTCATGTAAATGTGGAATCTTCTTCACAGACTAAGGTTAATTATGGAGTTCCACAAGGTTCTGTGCTAGGACCAATTTTATTCACTTTATACATGCTTCCCTTAGGCAGTATTATTAGACGGCATTGCTTAAATTTTCATTGTTACGCAGATGATACCCAGCTTTATCTATCCATGAAGCCAGAGGACACACACCAATTAGCTAAACTGCAGGATTGTCTTACAGACATAAAGACATGGATGACCTCTAATTTCCTGCTTTTAAACTCAGATAAAACTGAAGTTATTGTACTTGGCCCCACAAATCTTAGAAACATGGTGTCTAACCAGATCCTTACTCTGAATGGCATTACCCTGACCTCTAGTAATACTGTGAGAAATCTTGGAGTCATTTGATCAGGATATGTCATTCAAAGCGCATATTAAACAAATATGTAGGACTGCTTTTTTGCATTTACGCAATATCTCTAAAATTAGAAAGGTCTTGTCTCAGAGTGATGCTGAAAAACTAATTCATGCATTTATTTCCTCTAGGCTGGACTATTGTAATTCCTTATTATCAGGTTGTCCTAAAAGTTCCCTGAAAAGCCTTCTGTTAATTCAAAATGCTGCAGCTAGAGTACTAACGGGGACTAGAAGGAGAGAGCATATCTCACCCATATTGGCCTCTCTTCATTGGCTTCCTGTTAATTCTAGAATAGAATTGAACATTCTTCTTCTTACTCATAAGGTTTTGAATAATCAGGTCCCATCTTATCTTAGGGACCTCATAGTACCATATCACCCCAATAGAGCGCTTCGCTCTCAGACTGCAGGCTTACTTGTAGTTCCTAGGGTTTGTAAGAGTAGAATGGGAGGCAGAGCCTTCAGCTTTCAAGCTCCTCTCCTGTGGAACCAGCTCCCAATTCGGATCAGGGAGACAGACACCCTCTCTACTTTTAAGATTAGGCTTAAAACTTTCCTTTTTGCTAAAGCTTATAGTTAGGGCTGGATCAGGTGACCCTGAACCATCCCTTAGTTATGCTGCTATAGACTTAGACTGCTGGGGGGTTCCCATGATGCACTGAGTGTTTCTTTCTCTTTTTGCTCTGTATGCACCACTCTGCATTTAATCATTAGTGATTGATCTCTGCTCCCCTCCACAGCATTTTCCTGGTTCTCTCCCTCAGCCCCAACCAGTCCCAGCAGAAGACTGCCCCTCCCTGAGCCTGGTTCTGCTGGAGGTTTCTTCCTGTTAAAAGGGAGTTTTTCCTTCCCACTGTAGCCAAGTGCTTGCTCACAGGGGGTCGTTTTGACTGTTGGGGTTTTTACGTAATTATTGTATGGCCTTGCCTTACAATATAAAGCGCCTTGGGGCAACTGTTTGTTTTGATTTGGCGCTATATAAATAAAATTGATTGATTGATTGATTAAACCAAATGGAGGGAAGCTGATGGGTTTAAAACCCTCAGTGAATTTGGGCTTGAGAAGACTGGATCCAGCAGACTGCGAGGAGGAAGCCAGCAGATGGTTCAATGGGCAGGAAGGCGGAACCAGCAAAGTGCCGTGGAGCATGAACAGGGCACAGTGAGACACGAAGGACACTGTTGGCCATCCACTACATCCCGAGCCATCTCCAGCCATCTTGACTACGTCTTGCCACTGGACATAGATGGAACGGAATGAGAGAGTGAGGGTGACGACTGTGCGCACCTCTCCCTCACTTAAATCCATTTCACGTGCAAGTCATGACTCCAGACTATCACCGCACACTCCCAAGACCTGTGACAACGGGTGAGTGAGGAAGCAGTAGGTGCTGATACACTGGGAGCTGTAGTCACAAACCTGCACACAGGCAGCCCAGGGCATAGGGTCGCTCTCTACTGGAGAGAAGCAGCAGTGGAGTTCGGCAGCCCCCTGGGCAACTGAGCAGCCCTGTTTAGGATTGCTCTGCTCACCTCCATAGAGGGTTAGAGGGCTAGAAAAGGTGCCTCAAACATAGTCTGCTTCATACTCGCCCCAGTCAGCATGTCGCGGCTGACAGGGATCCCACTCAGCAGTCGAAACTTAAAGAAGAAAGTGAAGGTACTCAATCTTTGCACATGGAATGTCTGAACCCTGCTCGATAACATCAAAGCAGACAGACCAGAAAGAAGAACTGTGCTAGTGGTCAGGGAACTAGCTCACTACAATGAGGACATAGAGGCACTCAGTGAGACATACCTAGCGGACAAGGGCCAGCTTACAGAACAAGGGTGTTGGCTACACTTTCTTCTGGAGCGGTCATAGCATTGCCGAATGGTGTGTGGCAGGAGTTGGCTTTGCCATCAAGTCCCACCTTGCAAGAAAACTTGCCAAACTTCCAGCGGGCATCAATGACCGTCTGATGACTCTTCAGCTCCCTCTGGGGGGAAAGAAGAATGCTACTCTGATTAGCGCATATGCCTCCACTATGACATATCCTGAAAACATCAAGGACAAGTTCTATGAAGAACTTGAAGCTATTATTGCAGCAGCTCCACAGTCCAAGAAGCTTTTTATCCTCAGGGACTTCAACGCCAGAGTAGGGGTCGACCACCAGACCTCGGACAGAGCAATCTGACGACACGGTATTGGCAAGTGTAACAGCAACGGCTTGCTGCTCCTCAAAACCTGTGCTGCACATGACCTTGTCATCACCAAAACCCTGTTCTGCCTCCCTACAAGACATCCTGGATGCACCCACACTCCAGGCACTGGCATTTGATTAATTATGTCATCACCACAAAGAAGGATAGGCAGGATGTGCGGGTGACCAAGTCAGTGTGTGCTGCTGAGTGCTGGACTGACCATCAGCTCATCATATCCAAGTGCAAACTCCACATCCAACCAGCAAGAAGACCTCAGGGTCAGAAGGCTGCAAAGAGACTTAATGTCTCAAAGTTGAAGAAGGTTGCTGACCAACTCTCCAGCGACTTGGATGATAGGCTGCCCAACATGCTGAACGACCAGGACAGCATTGAGCACCAGTGGGCTGCATTCAGAGATATTGTCTACTCCACAGCTCTCAAACACCTCGGACCAACCACATGCAAAAATTAGGACTGGTTCGATGAGAACAGGGAATAAATTCAGTCTCTGCTGACAGAGAAACATCTCCTGTTCAGAGCCCACCAAAATTGGTCCAGAAGAAGATACGTGAGATGCAAGATGCCTGGTTCTGCAAGAAGGCCGGGAAATCCAATGATACGCAGACAGTCATAACATCAAGCGTTTCTACGACTTGCTGAAGGCTGTCTACGGACCTCAGTCCTCTGGCTCCTCTCCCCTCCGGCTCCTCTCCCCTCCTCAGTGCAGATGGGACCCAACTGCTGACAGAGAAGAAGCAGATATTGGAGAGATGGGCTGAACATTTCGACCAGGTCCTCAACTGCCCTGCTGTAATCAACAAAGAGGCCATTGCTCACCTTCCTCAAGTGGAGATCAACGAAGACCTCAGCCCTCCCCCCACAGAAGATGAAGTCAGACAGGCCATCCAACAGCTCTCATGTGGCAAAGCACCAGGATCGGATGCTACTCCTGCTGATATTTATAAGGCAGGCGGCCCAGTATTGTTGCAAAGACTGACCAAACTCAGGCGTGGTTCCCCAACAGTTGAAGGATGCTAGTATTGTCCACATCTACAAGAGGAAAGGCAACTGCCAGCAGTATGACAACCATAGAGGCATCTCCCTTCTGTCCATCGCAGGGGAAATTTTGGCTCGCGTTCTGCTCAACCATCTATTAAAACACCTTGTACAGGGCCTCCTCCCAGAAAGTCAGTGTGAATTCCGTGTCAAACGTGGAACTGTGGACATTATATTCGCTGCGTGCCAACTTCAGGAAAAGTTCCAGGAGCAACACATTGACCTCTTTGTGACCTTTGTTGATCTGAGGAATGCCTTCAATATGGTCAGCAGAGAAGGCTTGTGGAAAATCATGGAGAAGTTTGGCTGCCCCAGTAAGTTCATCACAATCTTGCAACAGTTTCACAACGCATGATGGTCAAAGTTGTAGACAATGGAGATGAGTCAGCAGCCTTCCCAGTCACCAACAGTGCAAAACAGGGCTGTATTCTTGCCCCTACACTGTTCAGCATGGTTTTCTCCGCCATGCTGACGGACTGCCAGGACGGCATTAGCCTCAGATGTAGGACTGACAGCAGGCTGTTCAACCTCAGGCGCCTCCGGGCTGTCACCAAGGTCATCAGAGACCTACTGTTTGCTGATGACTGTGTGCTCAATGCAGTTACAGAACAGAAGATGTGGTATGTAATGGACTGTTTCTCGAGAGCATGTGAAAACTTCGGTCTCACCATCAGCACCAACAAGACCAAAGTCATGTACCAACCAGTGCCTGGAAAGCCATACCAAGAACCCCACATCACGGTGAAGGGATAGAACCTGCAGGCAGTCAACAGTTTCACCTACCTGGGCAGCACCCTCTCTCGTGCAGTCAACATCGACGCTGAAATTAACAACAGGGTTGCCAAGGCCAGTGCCGCCTTCGGGAGGCTCCATGAGAATGTCTGGAAACAGAGAGGTCTCAGCCTTACCACCATGCAGTGGTTCTAACTACCCTTCTCTATGCCAGTGAGACCTGGACTGTCTACAGCAGACATGCTAAACAGCTCAACCATTTCCACATGAGCTGCCTCTGTCGCCTCCTCCACATCAGGTGGCAGGACAAATTCCCAGACACGGAGGTCCTTGAGCAAGCTGGTCTCCCCAGCATCTACACCCTCCTGCAAAAGACACAAGTCAGATGGACTGGCCATGTCATCAGAATGCCAGACGGTTGACTGCCAAAATAGCTGCTGTATGGAGGAGAACTGTGCCAGGGCAAGCGGTCCATCAGGGGACAGAAGAAACGCTTTAAAGACTATCTCAAAGCATCCTTGAAAAACCTGGGCTTTGAGCTCACTTCCTGGGAGTCACTTGCTCTCGACCATCCACAATGGCACAGCAAGATCACCAGTGGCCCCCAGCTCTTTGGAGCTGTGCACCTAGTTCCACAAAACAGAGGATATCATTATTATTATTCCTTTACCTGACAGACAACTTCAAGTTATGCACCGGTTGATGCTCACGCCACTGAACCATCATCTAAAACTCCAGGGTGGAACGGAGGACCATTCTCGTTTCTTGCCCAAGAGTCCAGTTTGTGACTTTAATCCACACAAAGGTGACTCACGATTCACATCTTTAAATGGCTTTGAGAGGTGATAATGAAGAAATTGTGGACTTGCCGCTTCTCAAAACCAGCGAAACAGAGGACCAGCGAGCAGTGGGTCAAACTGCTGCTTTGTTGCTTCAAGCAGACCCGCTGCAGACTGCAATCAGCGTAGATAAATGATCATTTTTCCCGATAAACACCCTCAAAAACAACAGCCGCCCCGGTGTCCTGAACTGAAGGACCGATAAGGTAATCGCTAAGCAAAAAGGCTATTGATGTCATCGTGTTTGTTGTGGTAGAAATGTGCTTTCTGGCTTCCATCCGTGGTGCACTCATTGTGCCTTAGAAAACAAATCGATGCAAGCAGGCAGCGAGCGATGCATCACAGTTCAACCTGTCAAATGAATTGATGCACACTGAATGAATCGATGCACTCGCATCGTGCACGTTTGTATCTAGATACCAATTCATATTGATTAATCTCCACATGCCTAATATACAGTGAGGAAAATAAGCATTTGAACACCCTGCGATTTTGCAAGTTCTCCCACTTAGAAATCATGGAGGGGTCTGAAATTTCCATCTTAGGTGCATGTCCACTAAAAGAGACATAATCTAAAAAAAAAAATCCAGAAATCACAATGTATGATTTTTTAATAATTTATTTGTATGCTACTTCTGCAAATAAGTATTTGAACACCTGTGAAAATCAATGTTAATATTTGGTACAGTAGCCTTTGTTTGCAATTACAGAGGTCAAACGTTTCCTGTAGTTTTTCACCAGGTTTGCACACACTGCAGTAGGGATTTTGGTCCACTCATCCATACAGATCTTCTCTAGATCTTTCAGGTTTGGAGTTTCAGCTCCCTCCAAAGATTTTCTATTGATTTCAAGGTCTGGAGACTGGCTTGGCCACTCCAGGACCTTGAAATGCTTCTTATGGAACCCCTCCTTAGTTGCCCTGGCTGTGTGTTTGGGGTCATTGTCATGCTCAAAGACCCAGACATGACCCATCTTCAGTGCTCTTACTGAGGGAAGGAGGTTGTTTGCCACAATCTCACAATACATGACCCCATCCATTCTCCCTTCAATACGGTGCAGTCATCCTGTCCCCTTTGCAGAAGAGCATGATGTTTCCACCCCATGCTTCACGGTTGGAATGGTTTTCTTGGGGTTGTTCTCATCCTCTAAACATGGTAAGTGGAGTTGATTCCAAAAAGCTCTACTCTGGTCTCATCTGACCACATGACCTTCTCCCATGCCTCCTCTGGATCATCCAGATGGTCAATGGTAGACTTCAAGTGGGCCTGGACATGTGCTGGCTTGAGCAGGGGGACCTTGCTACCCTGCAGGATTTTAAATCATGTGTTACTAATGTAATCTTTGTGACTGTGGTCCCAGCTCTCTTCAGGTCATTGACCAGGTCCTCCTGTGTAGTTCTGAGCTTTCTCAGAATCATTCTTACCCCACAAAGTGAGATCTTGCATGGAATCCCAGACCGAGGGAGATTGACAGTCATCTTGTGTTTCTTCCACTTTCTAATAAATAATCATAACAGATGTTGTCTTCTACCAAGCTGCTTGCCTGTAGTCCTGTACTCCATCCCAGCCTTGTGCAGGTCTACAGTTTTGTCCCTGGTGTACTTAGACAGCTCTTTGGTCTTGGCAATGGTGGACAGGTTGGAGTGTGATTGATTGCGTGAGTGTGTGAACAGGTGTCTTTTATACAGGTAACAAGTTCAAACAGGTGCAAATAATACAGGTAAAAGGATGCTCTTCCTGGACTTCAGCTCAGCCTTCAACCACATCATCCCGGAGATCCTGGTCCAGAAACTGACACATCTGGTCGTCTCCACCCCCATCTGCCAGTGGATCAAGTACTTCCTCACAAACCACCCACAGTCCGTGAAACTTGGCCCACACCTTTCCTCCACCATCACACTCAGCACCGGTTCCCCTCAAGGCTGTGTACTGAACTCCCTCCTGTTCACATGCACGTTACATGCATGTTCACATGTTCATTACATGCACGACTGCTCTCCGACCCATCCCACAAACAACATCATAAAGTTTGCGGATGATACCACAGTGATTGGGCTCATCTCAGGGGGGGATGAGACCGACTACAGAGACGAGGTAAATCGACTGACAGCGTGGTGTTCAACTAACAACTTGCCGCTGAACATCACAAAAACAAAAGAAATAATCCAGGACTTCAGGAAGAACAGGGCTGACCCAGCCCCACTCTACATCCAAGGGGACTGTGTGGAAAGGGTCAGCTCCATCAGGTTCCTGGGAGTGCAGCTCTCTGACAGCCTCTCCTGGACTGTCAACACCACAGTGGTGGTGAAGAAAGCCCAGCAGCGACTCCACTTCCTGAGGGTGCTCAGGAGAAAAAATCTGGAGGAGAAGCTGCTGGTGTTGTTCTACACAGGCACCATCGAACGCATCCTGACGTACTGCATCACAGTTTGGTATGGGGGGTGCACAGCAGCAGACAGGAGAGTGCTGCAGAGGGTGATCAAAACGGCCCAGGGGACTGGCTGCTCTCTGCCCAGCCTGGAAGACATTGCCAGCTCTCGCTACCTCAGCAGAACTGCCAGCATCTGCAAAGACACATCCCACCCCAGCAACCACCTGTTTGACCTACTAACCTCCGGCCGACGGTATAGGTCAGTCAAAACTAGGACAAACAGACTCAGGGACAGCTTTCTCCCCAGAGCGATCACTGCTCTGAACAAAAACAAATCACTCTAATCCGCACCTTCATGTTTCTTGTGCAATATCTGTAAACCATGTGCAATATTCCTGTGCAATATGATTCTACAGTTGTATATAATTCTTGTTATACATTACTTAGTCCACATTTAATTTAATTTTATTTTATTTTACCTTATGTTTATATTAGTTGTACATATACTCTGAATAATTTACTTTTAAATTTCACTATCTTTTAATTGGCTAAAAATTACTTGCACCACGGAAAGCACCTTTTTGGAGTTGCACTCAAATCTCATTGTAATGCAAATTACAATGACAATAAAGGTGATTCTGATTCTGAACTCAATCCAGTCGAAGATTCAAGCTTTTCTACTATTTCTTTAACTGTCGAAGAAATCCTCGAAGGATTTAGTATTTAGTACTATGTCAGTATGGTACTGACATAGTATTCAAATCAAATCAAATCAAATCAATTTTATTTATATAGCGCCAAGTCACAACAAACAGTTGCCCCAAGGCGCTTTATATTGCAAGGCAAAGCCATACAATAATTACGGAAAAACCCCAATGGTCAAAACGACCCCCTGTGAGCAAGCACTTGGCGACAGTGGGAAGGAAAAACTCCCTTTTAACAGGAAGAAACCTCCAGCAGAACCAGGCTCAGGGAGGGGCAGTCTTCTGCTGGGACTGGTTGGGGCTGAGGGAGAGAATCAGGAAAAAGACATGCTGTGGAGGGGAGCAGAGATCAATCACTAATGATTAAATGCAGAGTGGTGCATACAGAGCAAAAAGAGAAAGAAACACACAGTGCATCATGGGGACCCCCCGGCAGTCTAAGTCTATAGCAGCATAAATAAGGGATGGTTCAGGGTCACCTGATCCAGCCCTAACTATAAGCTTTAGCAAAAAGGAAAGTTTTAAGCCTAATCTTAAAAGTAGAGAGGGTGTCTGTCTCCCTGATCCGAATTGGGAGCTGGTTCCAGAGGAGAGGAGCCTGAAAGCTGAAGGCTCTGCCTCCCATTCTACTCTTAAAAACCCTAGGAACTACAAGTAAGCCTGCAGTCTGAGAGCGAAGCGCTCTATTGGGGTGATATGGTACTATGAGGTCCCTAAGATAAGATGGGACCTGATTATTCAAAACCTTATAAGTAAGAAAAAGAATTTTAAATTCTATTCTAGAATTAACAGGAAGCCAATGAAGAGACGCCAATATGGGTGAAATATGCTCTCTCCTTCTAGTCCCTGTCAGTACTCTAGCTGCAGCATTTTGAATTAACTGAAGGCTTTTCAGGGAACGTTTAGGACAACTGATAATAATGAATTACAGTAGTCCAGCCTAGAGGAAATAAATGCATGAATTAGTTTTTCAGCATCACTCTGAGACAAGACCTTTCTAATTTTAGAGATATTGCGCAAATGCAAAAAAGCAGTCCTACATATTTGTTTAATATGCGCATTGAATGACATATCCTGATCAAAAATGACTCCAAGATTTCTCACAGTATTACTAGAGGTCAGGGTAATGCCATCCAGAGTAGGGATCTGGTTAGACACCATGTTTCCAAGATTTGTGGGGCCAAGTACAATAACTTCAGTTTTATCTGAGTTTAAGAGCAGGAAATTAGAGGTCATCCATGTCTTTATGTCTGTAAGACAATCCTGCAGTTTAGCTAATTGGTGTGTGTCCTCTGGCTTCATGGATAGATAAAGCTGGGTATCATCTGCGTAACAATGAAAATTTAAGCAATGCTGTCTAATAATACTGCCTAAGGGAAGCATGTATAAAGTGAATAAAATTGGTCCTAGCACAGAACCTTGTGGAACTCCATAATTAACCTTAGTCTGTGAAGAAGACTGTTGGGGAAGTGTCGTGACACGGACCCACAACAGGGGGCGTTAATGAAGGGACAATGGAATAGCCAAAAAGTAACAATTTAATGTTGTGAAGGTGCACAACGTAATACAGACAGATACAAATATGCGTTATATCAATCCGACAAAAAGGTGACGTGTGGCAGGCTCGAAGATAGGAGACGTCCGGTGAGAGAAAAGTCGGAACCCACACAAGCCTCACCACCAACGGATCTGAAGAACACCGGAGCCGCCAAGCCCTGCGCCCCAGGTGGCCGCTGTCTTCAGCAGTCAGACCCGGTACTGCTGGCAGAAAACAGAAACAGTTCTGGATGAGTGTGAGTTCGCACACTCAGTAATCCCACAGTCTGTGTTCAGTAAGGAGGGAGCACCTCCACCTCCAATCACACACTCGTGCAGCTCCTGTCTAACCACTTATCTGGTTGGGGTGTGAAGCGAAGCCGTCGCTGATCACACCAAACGTCAATCCCACAGATAAGGCAATCACCACAGGAAAACGGCTGCAAAAGAAGTTCAGACTATTACACAAGGTTTTGTTCAGCAGAGAAAATTACCTGTATGGTAGAAGATTTCTCGGCGAGGAGGTGGAGTTGCAGTCCGGTCTTTATAGTGGTGGTGATGGGTGACAGCTGGTGTTGATAGATGACAGCTGTCACCTCCAGCGGCTCCGACGCCCTCTCGTGCTTGGAGCCCGCACTCCAAGCAGGGCGCCATCTGGTGGTGGTGGGCCAGCAGTACCTCCTCTTCAGCGGCCCACACAACAAAGATTCCCCATTTACATGAACAAATTGTAATCTATTAGATAAATATGATTCAAACCACTGCAGCGCAGTGCCTTTAATACCTATGGCATGCTCTAATCTCTGTAATAAAATTTTATGGTCAACAGTATCAAAAGCAGCACTGAGGTCTAACAGAACAAGTACAGAGATGAGTCCACTGTCTGAGGCCATAAGATCATTTGTAACCTTCACTAATGTTGTTTCTGTACTATGCTGAATTCTAAACCCTGACTGAAACTCTTCAAATAGACCATTCCTCTGCAAATGATCAGTTAGCTGTTTTACAACTACCCTTTCAAGAATTTTTGAGAGAAAAGGAAGGTTGGAGATTGGCTTATAATTAGCTAAGATAGCTGGGTCAAGTGATGGCTTTTTAAGTAATGGTTTCATAGTATTCAATGAAAGGATTCGAAGGAATCCTTTCATTGAATACTATGTCAGTACCATCTCAGAGTACAGATTAAATTCTATATACAGTATATGATGCCTATACTCAGTCGATGACATCTGTAATTTTGCACATTTTTCTTCCAACTCATTTATTTCTTCATTTTGTGCAGAGACGGTTTTCATGGTTTTGTATGCTCTGTTTTGTTCTGAAAAAAGAAAGGAAGAGAAAAGAAAAGAAATATTTTGGAACTCAGTGTTTCCATTCTTTTTTTTTAAGTTTGATTGTTTCTAAAAAAGGATTGGTAACCTTGATGGTCACCAGACCCCAGCTTTGAAAATAAAACAATTTTAAACTACACAGAACTTCAATATCACACATATGTTGAGAGAAAAAGAGTGAGATGGAAGTGCTTGCTTTTAGGTATACTGGATGTAGTTACACAAAATTCTGTCTACAGGGTCGTGTGTACTTGTGAGGTGTCATTTGAGTTTTAGAGCACAACTAATGTTAATCAGAAAATAACAATTTCTCAGATTTATTGATTTCTTCTTTTTTTTTTGAGGAAATGCTCTTTCTCTCTCTCATGGTCCTCTTTCTCTACTCTCTATGATTTTCACTGCTAAAATGATACAAATCATTTCTGCTCAGTTGTGTGAAGGTATGATAGTGTTATTTGAGTTTTATAATGTAGCCATTGTGAAGCAATCACAAAACAACAGCTCACTGACTGAGTTCATTTCTCTGTGGAAATGGTCTCTCTCACTGACAGCCATACCTGCTCCTAATCCATCATCATCAATCCAGCAATCACTAATCACCCACTAGGTGGCAGACTAGTCTATGGAATATTACATCAGAAATACAGAGTTGTTTGTTCAATTGACCCGGTGCATCAAATTTTGCCAGAGTGGAAAGAGCTTATCCTGATTATATGCCATTTTTATTTGGTGAGTCACAGTGTTATAGCATTTATTCTTTTGGGATTATTGTTTTAACAGAAAAGGATGGATCTATCAAGTGAAGAAAACTCCTTTGTCCTTCAGGCCATCAAACTGTACAACTCCTCACTCAGGGAGAGGGGGAGTAACAGGAAGACACAGGTCGGGAATGAGAGGAACAGTAGTAGCCACTAAACCAGTGCTGATCAGTATGTCTGGTATCTGTATTGTGTATTTATATTTATATTTGCAAACTGTTTTTCTTTTTTACTTTCACTTTTGATACTCTCTGTGCTTCTTACCATGTGTGCTGATATACAATGCTGCTGGAACTGTTATGTGTCGGACGCAGCCCGGAGAACCGACCAGCGTTTGAAGGACCCAGTATAAAATAAGCAGAGCACGGTACAAAGGATAACAAAATTTAATGACATAACAGTGATGTGGAAAATACAACAAATAAGTGCGCGGTCTGCGAGGTGATAATACGGTGCGCTCCCAGCTGCACAAACCGTCCAGAGCCAGAAACAGTTCGGACCCAAGGACCCCGCCAACACCCCCCAGGTGGCCGCGACAAACCGAGTCTGTGAAAGAAGAAATCATCATGTGAGTCCACACTCCACACACAGAGAGACCACTCAAAGGTGTACACAAACAGCAAACACTTCCTGGCTTAATTACTAATCAGCTTCCCACCCTGCAGGCATGGAACACCCTGTTCACATACTCAAACTGCAGTGGAAGCTGATTAAACGACTAACATAACAGCTCAATATAATAAGGTGTGAGGGACACCACATTTACTGACTGTACAAATGTTAGTCACAAAACCTGACGTACCTCAGGAAGTGTGCTGACGAGCGTGAGACCTCACCCCCTCCTCTTTCACAGACCATGGCATCAAACCTGGACGTTCTCTGCATCCATAATGATGAGATGGCTCTCAAGACGACTATCTCACCCGTCTGGTCACAAGGTCGAGTCTCTGGCAAATACACACTGTGTACTCCAGACTTAAATGCCACCATGCTCCAATCCGTGTAGATGCACCACAGCTGTGAGTCCTGATGAGCTGCACATGATCAGCCTCAGGTGATCAGGGTGAGGTCCTGATAAATCAGCCACACAGCCACTCAGTCCTAAACGCGCGCCACCTGGAAGGAAAAACAAAAGACAGAAATAGAAGACAGAAACAAAAAGCAGCCAGGCACCCCCAACCATACAACAGGAACCTCAATTTTCTTGAGGGAGTCTTCCCAAGGAATCAATAAAGTTCCATCTAATCTAATCTATCTATCTGTATCTGTCTATATCGCTATCTCTCTGTATGTCCAATATGTAAGTTTTTAAAATGGAGTAGGCATTTAAACATTTTAGGGACATTCTTTGTTAATATCTCAAGTATAAAACAGTCCCTAATTCTGGATTTCTACACCTATGCAATTGTGTATTTGTGTGCAGTTCTGTTACTGTGGTGCTGTTGCACATTTGTCAGAGTTATTTTTGTCCAGTGCAAGTATCTCAGGATTGAGAGGGTTACATTTAAAGAGTTTGAAGCTTAGAAGTTGTTGTGTTTTGGAGCTACACAAATACTACATAAATACATTTAAGTTGAAATAATCTTTGTTTATAAAGTTTGTAACTGCAACATTTTATATCTGGCAAAATGCATATATTTGTATGCTTTTAGTCCATGGAAGTGTCTCAGCATGCACTGGATACTGCATGCTGTCTGTATTTCAGGTTTTTTGCCTTTATTTCATTGAAATGCTGCATGTCCCATTCTTCATGTATGTCTGGAGTTGTGTCAGGAACGTTATCTGGCTTAAAAGTTATACTAAATCAACATACGGAAACATGCTACATCTGCTGTGGTGACCCTGAGCAAGAAGAGAGAAGCTAAAAGGAATTAATATTTCACTTAAAAGCTCCAGTGATTCAAAAGCACCACTGACATCAAGACCAGAGGACAAATTAAAAGCCAGGTTGTTGGACCAGTAACACATAGATACAGAATGGTGCACCCACATGAGACCTGTATTGGCAGCAATCACGTCACATGGACCTCAATGCTGTGTCTTTCCAATCCTCCAAAAGCAAGTTAGTTTTATTGTTTTAACAGGATGCACTTGAAGTAACACCGAAAAAAAATGACAGTTCCCTTTTGAACATGTCGGGATTTTTTTTTAATAAGACCACATGACCAATGATTAGGTATTACTACTGATTACGTATTTTTATCAAATCTATGATTTTACTGAAACAAACAAGACCAAGCTCAGTAAAATTGCACTGAAATTTAAATACCATCTAAGCAAATACTAATATGAAACTTAAAATGTATTTGTTCACACTTTAACACCCAGTCTTTTTCTTATGTTCTTTCTTTTCAGGATCACATTTTGCCACCTTCCCTTTCAAAGCAAATGGCTGTATGTGGGGACAGAGCGCGGAAACACACACATCGTCAACATCGAGTCCTTCATTTTGTCTGGATATGTCATCATGTGGAACAAGGCAATAGAACTGTGAGTTAAGTATCCAAATACTGACTTTCATCACAGTGACATAGCAGAGAAAATCTATTAATAAGGAGAAATAAGGTCCTTGTTTCAAAAGAAAAGTCCTGTCTTAAGTGCAGTACAGCCTTTAAAGTTATATATACTGTACTTTAGGGAATGATCAAACACAGACTGAACTTTAAGTCCATTTTATTAGTAGGATTTCTTACCTTTTTTTACAATAACAATTTTTATGGGTTCTGGGTTTTTTTGGGTCACCCTGTACATCTAGTGAAAAGCAGCATAAAGCAGAGAATAAGTGTCATTGTTAGGTTCCGGTGCCCATGTCATGAACATGTTTGTGTTTACATGAGCAAAAACCAAGTCAAAGGTCCAGTTTTGTTTAGTGCTGTACAAAGAGCACAACAGTCAGATTCTCCTGACATAAGTGGAATCACAAAACACGTACACTCTGCCTGCACATATCATCACCAGTCACCTGCAGCAGTGCAACATTTACAGTGTCAGGGTGGGCAGGAGCCCGTCACCAGGGACGGCTGGACCCACAATGCAAACCCCCGGACAAGGCTTTGGTGTGGAAGAAATCATGGTCTTTATTCCAGGCTTGGTTTCAATACACAGGTTATCAGTCAGCGTGGCAGAGGTACAAACAGGATTAGGCTGAGGCGTAGTCACAAACGAGCAGGGTTCAGAGGCACAAGTAAACTCAGACATCCGGGATGAAGCAAAAGGCGTGGTCGAGGTACAGAGCAATGTTCAGAACAAGGCAAGACAAAAACAAGACTGTGAATGGCGCTGGAAAGAGTTCTAAGACTACAATCTGGCAGTGAGCCATGAGACTGTGGAGGCTTAAATACTTGTGGGCTAATTAGTGAGAAGAGAGGGACAGGTGGTGTAAACAAGGTGCACGTGAGGAACAATCTAGAAGGGGTGTGGCTTCTGGCTAAAGAGTAAACACTGTGCAAGATAGTGAAGGAAGGGAAACTGAGTGGAGTGATGTAAAAGACAAAGACACATGAGCTAGTGGCAAGAGTGTGAGTGAAAGACGTGAGGCAGGTACAGTGAAGTGAAATGAACCAAAACAGATGGTCATGAGGGCAAACAGAACAGAAATCAAACAGAGGACAAAAATAGAGCATGAACATGAGAACAAAACCAGACATAAAAGCGTAGCAGCCAAAATAAACTACTGAAAAAGAGAGGATAATGCAAACAATAAACAAGATAACAGATAAACAGAAAATGCCATAACTAACGAAGGGAACATAATCAAATAAGCAGCACTGCAGGTAAATAACAAAAGACCCTGTGACTAAAGTATAATAAAGTAACACAAACTAAATGGCAAACAGAGTGCACCAAATAACTAAAGGAACATAACCAGGAGCAAGATAACTGATAAACAGAAGGTGCAATAAATAACAAATTGAACATACAGAAAAGAAGCACTGAAAATAGTAACAAAACCCTGTGACTAAAGCACAATAAAGTAACACAAAATAAATGGCAAACAGAGTGCAACAAATAACTAAAGGAACATAACCAGGAGCAAGATAACTGATAAACAGAAGGTGCAATAAATAACAAATTGAACATACAGAAAAGAAGCACTGAAAATAGTAACAAAACCCTGTGACTAAAGCACAATAAAGTAACACAAAATAAATGGCAAACAGAGTGCAACAAATAACTAAAGGAAAATAACTTGACAAGAAACAAGACCAGCAGAAGCATGACAATGATACATGGAATGAAGGAGAGCACAAACGTGGAAAAAAGGCTTCAAAACAATAACAGCCAGGCCCAACCCGGCTGAATCATGACATACAGTGTATTATTATATGACCACCTGTAGGCTGAGGAAAAGTGGGAGGAGGGAAGAAAAAATCTCTCTCTATCACTCCGTCATTCATTGATGAATTGAAAAACAGAATGTGATTATGGTGTCTTTTGTATATTGAAAAAAAAAAATAATATCAGATTGAATGATTCTGAGAAAATCCAAACCTGACACTCAAGAGTGACCAGCCCCACCCCATAAACAGACCTCTACTCTCTCTGACTTTAACTGTATCCACAGTAATAGTTAGTGGGAGGAAAAAAAAATTAAATGAAGCATTTCTGTAATAAATGAAGATTGTTTTTGTTCTGTGTTCATGAGGAGGAGTTCATGTGGTTGAATCATCCACCTGCCTGGATATTTTTTTCTCTGATATCAAAACTGAAATGAGCTATCATTAATTGTGTTCTGTGTTGATATCTGGGTGATTTCACTCAAGATTTAATTTAATGATGAAAGAATCTGCGTTTTAAAGTGTTTCCACTTATGCAGTAGTGCACACAGTCACGCACAATTTCTCAGTGAGACTGTGACAACTATTCTGAAAATATAAGCAACAACAGTACAATCTTTAGTTGTAATCCGAACAGTCCAGACAAAACGCTCCACAGGAAACAAAATTAATATTTTAGTTTCTGATTTTTTTATTTTATTTTATTTTGTGATAGCTTTAAAAGACTTCACTGTCTGCACATGGACTCTGTGAGATGTTTTAGGTGTATGGAAGAACACAGAACATTTGTTGACATCACTGCAGGCTTCACTGTCTGACAGGTCAAAGTTAATGCTTTAACGAGCCACTAAATCTTTCACTTGCATCTGTTTACAGCGGCGTGCGCCTGGCACACTTCATTTTAAAGGGAAGGGCAGATACCACTCTATTTGGTTGATATCATTTTGAGATGACAAACTGCAGAACCCTTTGGCACACAGCTCTGTGTCAGTATTTCCCACTGCTAAAATAATAAATTGCATTGGTACATACCCCAGATGGGACTGCACATTCTGGGAAAGTCCATTTATAGTTCAGAAATCAGCATCACCGAAGCAGTTTGATCTCACTTTGGTTGAATCTTTGCTGGTTTTATGTCCTCTGTCCTGCTGCACTTCAGTAATCAAACTCAATCAAACTAATGTTCAGGTGATTCATGGTGTTGAAAGTGATTCGATCCCACTTATATGCTGCGATTAAATGACTTCTATGCTGTCAAGTCAAAAACCAGGTGACATTTGGTTAATAACATTATTTAACAGCTTTTGTTTTATTTCCAAAAGTATCAATTGTACCACTTTCGTGGCATATAGCCACAGAATCTCGTCTCTGCTGTTTGCGGACGATGTGGTTCTGTTGGCTTCGTCAAATCAGGACCTCCAGGGCAGTTTGCAGCCGAGTGTGAAGCGTCCGGGATGAAAATCAGCACCTCCAAATCCGAGGCCATGGTTCTCGACCGGAAAAAGGTGCTTTGCCCTCTTCAGGTCGGTGGAGTGTCCTTGCCTCAAGTGCAGGAGTTTAAGTATCTCGGGGTCTTGTTCATGAGTGAGGAACGGATGGAGCGTGAGATTGATAGACGGATCGGTGCAGCATCTGCAGTGATGCGGTCACTGTATCGGACCATCGTGGCGAAGAGAGAGCTGAGTAGGAGGGCAAAGCTCTCGATTTACCGATCGATCTACGTTCCGATCCTCACCTATGGTCATGAGATTTGGCTCATGACCGAAGAACGAGATCGTGAGTACAAACGGCCGAGATGAGTTTCCTCCGCAGGGTGGCTGGGCGCTCCCTTAGAGATAGGGTGAGGAGCTCGGTCACTCGGGAGGAGCTCGGAGTCGAGCCACTGCTCCTCCACGTCGAAAAGAGTCAGTTGAGGTGGCTCGGGCATCTTTTCCAGATGTCCCCTGGACGCCTAGCTGGAGAAGTGTTACGAGCACATCCCATTGGGAGGAGGCCCCGGGGAAGACCCAGGACACGCTGGAGGGACTACATCTCACGGCTGGCTTGGGAACACCTTGGGGTTCCCCCAGAGGAGCTGGGGGAGGTGTGTGTGGATCGGGAGGTCTGGGCGGCTTTGCTTGAGCTGCTGCCCCCGCGACCCAACTCCGGATAAAGCGGAAGAAAATGGATGGATGGATGGATATAACTTCATATCACTGCAGAGTAGATGATAAAACCAAACATACATTTTGTGAGAGAAAATATATTTTACTGAATTTACTGGAGACTAATATGGTTTGGGTGCAATATTGTGTTTTGGAAACACCTGACACAAGGCTTTCAGAATGTTCATAATGCTTCACTTTGTTTTCTGAATTTAAGCTTTTCAACTTACATTGCAGATTGACAACTTTAAGGTTGCCCTGAATGCACAGCTGGTATTCAACAGAATAACAGGCAATTCTGGTCTGTTTGTTTTAACAACATATGTGCATTCTTTCTAGCAGAACCCTGACGAGTTCCCCACTGTGGTGTCTGTCACAAGTCAAACTCACACCGTGCCTTCTTGTTTTGTGACAATCCAAACTACAGTGAGCAGACATACTAACACTGATGACAGTGTGAGGAAGGGCTGTTTGTCAATCAGACTGACAGTTTCAGATATGAGAGACTTAAAGCTTGGACCTGACCAAAATGTTGAATTTGATGTGAGAAAGATTTTCAGTGAATGTTTCTTTGCTTTAGCTTAACACTACATGTCATTCGCATTTCAGCATTTAACTTTTAACTGGGGCTAAATAGTAATGTGTTGCAAGTAACACACAAAAAAATTCATTTTTAACATTCCTTCATAAACACTTTTTCCTTGAGTAATTTTTGAGCAAGTAATCTACTTTTTAATTAATTACATTTGCCCTTTCATAGTCATTTCATACATTTGCTGCACCGTGTGGTCCAACTCCACAACAGTTACTTCTGATCAGTGTCAGTGGTGGGCACAGTTCCGATAATCTGATAACAGATAATTATCGAAGATAGTGTTTTCATTATTGGATTATCTTTTTACATAACTTTAAAAACCATTATCAGACTAGTTATCTTCCGATAAATTTTTGTCCAATAACTTTTAGACCGATAACGTAGTAAACAAAGCTGAACAGGGACAAACATTTTTAAAATTTAAAATCACTTGAGCACCTACCTGTTAAAAGTTTCCCAACAGATGTATAGTTCTACCCTCTGCAAACAGAAGAGAGCTGCTTCTATGAGAATCTGGTCTATCATCTGCAGGCAAAGGAGAACTGGTCACACACATAAAAACAGCATTTCCTTTAACACCATACTGATATGCTGGCAATATCAGATATAATACAAACTCATCCAGAGGCATACATTTTTGACTTATGGTTCAAATTTTAACCAAACTAATTTTGGACAAGTTATTTAAAATTGCTGTCACATCTGAAATTTTATAAAGTGAAAATATCAAATATATGTTTTAGTTTTAAAGTAATGCGCACATTTTTAAGGTTTTAGTGTTGACATGCTGTGTCCAGGTGCACTATGGGTATCTCAGTACGTTCACGACAGGACAAATGCATTTTAGACACTCTGTTCAGGCTCCACGGACAACAGCATTAAACTCTCGTGCCTCAAACTCTCGTGAATATATTTTCTGGGTTTACGAGGTATCTTATAAAACTAACCGGCAGTTTTATATATAAAAAAAAACTATATGGATTTGATTGACATGCGATTACACCAATCATGCTTGAACCCTCGTGCGCATGCGTGAGTTTTTTCACGCGTGTCGGTGACGTCATTTCCCTGTGGGCAGGCCTTGAGTGAGATGTGGTCCCGCCCTCTTGGCTGAATTCCTTTGTTTCACACGCTGCTCGAGACGGTGCGCGTTGCTTTATCAAAATTTTTTCTGGACCTGTGAGGAATATCCGAGTGGACACTATTCGAGAAATTCAGCTGGTTTTCGGTGAAAAGTTTAACGGCTGATGAGAGATTATGGGGTGTTTCTGTCGCTGTAAGGACTTCCCATGGAGCGGGACATCCTGCAGCGCTTTCAGGCACCGTCGTTGGCCTGTTTCAAGCTGAAATCATCCTAATTTAAGGCTCTGTTGACCCAGGACGTCGTGAGAGAACAGAGAAGATTCAGAAGAGGCCAGCATGAAGTTTAGGCGGACATTCCACTGTTTAAGGACATTTTGTAATGAAAGACGTGCGCGCAAATTCGCCGAGTCATTTCCGTGACGACTCGGTGAATCTGTGTGCGCCGCGACAGGAAAAACACCTCCGTGTTGAAAACCATTTGTAAAATTCAGGCGGCTTTTGATGGCTTTCAACAAGTGAGTAACTGAGAAATTGTTTAACAGCTTGGGCATGTTCCAACCTGCCCGTTAAGGTTTCCAATGGAGGTGTTTTTCCTGTCGCGACCCCCCGCGGCCGGGTCTGGCCCGACATGCGACTCTGCCCGCATGTTCTTTCATTACAAAATGTCCGTTAACAATGGAATGTCCGAATAAACTCCTCATGTCGACTTCTTCTGAAAGTTCTCTGTTCTCTAGTAGTTGTAAAACAGCTAACTGATCACCTGCAGAGGAATGGTCTATTTGAAGAGGTTCAGTCAGGTTTTAGAATTCATCATAGTACAGAAACAGCATTAGTGAAGGTTACAAATGATCTTCTTATGGCTTCGGACAGTGGACTTATCTCTGTGCTTGTTCTGTTGGACCTCAGTGCTGCTTTTGATACTGTTGACCATAAAATTCTATTACAGAGATTAGAGCATGTCATAGGTATTAAGGGCACTGCGCTGCGGTGGTTTGAATCATATTTGTCTAATAGATTACAGTTTGTTCATGTAAATGGGGAATCTTCTTCACGGACTAAAGTTAATTATGGAGTTCCACAAGGTTCTGTGCTAGGACCAATTTTATTCACTTTATACATGCTTCCCTTAGGCAGTATTATTAGACGGTATTGCTTACATTTTCATTGTTACGCAGATGATACCCAGCTTTATCTATCCATGAAACCAGAGGACACACACCAATTAGCTAAACTGCAGGATTGTCTTACAGACATAAAGACATGGATGACCTCTAATTTCCTGCTTTTAAACTCAGATAAAACTGAAGTTATTGTACTTGGCCCCACAAATCTTAGAAGCATGGTCTCTAACCAGATCTTTACTCTGGATGGCATTTCCCTGACCTCTAGTAATACTGTGAGAAATCTTGGAGTCATTTTTGATCAGGATATGTCATTCAAAGCGCATATTAAACAAATATGTAGGACTGCCTTTTTGCATTTACGCAATATCTCTAAAATCAGAAAGGTCTTGTCTCAGAGTGATGCTGAAAAACTAATTCATGCATTTATTTCCTCTAGGCTGGACTATTGTAATTCATTATTATCAGGTTGTCCTAAAAGTTCCCTAAAAAGCCTTCAGTTAATTCAAAATGCTGCAGCTAGAGTACTGACGGGGACTAGCAGGAGAGAGCATATCTCACCCGTGTTGGCCTCTCTTCATTGGCTTCCTGTTAATTCTAGAATAGAATTTAAAATTCTTCTTCTTACTTATAAGGTTTTGAATAATCAGGTCCCATCTTATCTTAGGGACCTCGTAGTACCATATTACCCCATTAGAGCGCTTCGCTCTCAGACTGCAGGCTTACTTGTAGTTCCTAGGGTTTGTAAGAGTAGAATGGGAGGCAGAGCCTTCAGCTTTCAGGCTCCTCTCCTGTGGAACCAGCTCCCAATTCAGATCAGGGAGACAGATACCCTCTCTACTTTTAAGATTAGGCTTAAAACTTTCCTTTTCGCTAAGGCTTATAGTTAGGGCTGGATCAGGTGACCCTGGACTATCCCTTGGTTATGCTGCTTTAGATGTAGACTGTGGGGGGGTTCCCATGATGCACTGTTTCTTTCTCTTTTTGCTCTGTATGCATCACTCCGCATTTAATCATTAGTGATCGATCTCTGCCCCCTTCCACAGCATGTCTTTTTCCTGGTTCTTTCCCTCAGCCCCAACCAGTCTCAGCAGAAGACTGCCCCTCCCTGAGCCTGGTTCTGCTGGAGGTTTCTTCCTGTTAAAAGGGAGTTTTTCCTTCCCACTGTAGCCAAGTGCTTGCTCACAGGGGGTCGTTTTGACCGTTGGGGTTTTTCATAATTATTGTATGGCCTTGCCTTACAATATAAAGCGCCTTGGGGCAACTGTTTGTTGTGATTTGGCGCTATATAAAAAAAACGTTGATTGATTGATTGATTCTCTGATGACTTACTGGGTCAACAGAGCCTGAAATGTGTTTTCAACTTGAAATGGCGAGACGCTGCCGCCTCGAAGCGCAGATCGCCATCACGCGCCGTGGGCCATCCTTACGGCGACACTACCAGACCAAAATCTCTCATCAGCCGTTAAAATTTTTACCGAAAACCAGCTGAATTTATCGAATGGTGTCCACTCAATTGTGCCTTACAGTTTTGAAAAAATTTTGATCAAACAAAGCAGCAGTCTCTGAGCCATTCCTAAACAATGAAAAAATCAATGAGAGGGTGGGCCACTCCTCACTCAAAGACTGCCCACAGGCGAATGACGTAACCGACAGGCGTGAAAAATCTCTTGCATGCCCACGATGGTTCAAGCATGTCTGATGTAATCACACGTGATTCAAATCCATATGGTTTTTGAAAAAAATAATGTTGGATACTTTTCTAATAGACCTCGTATAGACATTGTTATTATATTTGCGTTTGTTAAATTCCACACATCTTAAATGTAGCAGACACGGATTATCTGGAATTTTGTTTTGGCAAGTTTTCACAGTCTCTACTGCCATCTACTGGCCAGTAGTGTTCATGACAGTTCATTGCACTATTTGTCCTGAAACGGGGCAGACACTGGATGATATTTTTAATCACTGTACTTGGTTTCAGTTCAAACTGTACCACAGAACCGCAAGGTGTAAACGTTGAGAGCACCCGATTTATGTTCTCAGACACATACGTTCAAAAACCACACATCAGACCCCCTGTTTCCAGAAGCAAAACGTAAGCTTTTTTTCAAACTTAATTTACAAAAGCTCTCGATGGGAGACATTAAAGTTTAAAAACAAAACAAAACAACAACAAAAAATTACAAGACAGCTCTGTGGTATTTGCACATGCACAGTGCGAGTGGTTGGATGCTTGTAGTTCTTCAGCAGCAGGATCCCCTCACGACGGCCGACCAGAATAATATCAAACAGGTTTGATTTTCATTCAGCCATACAACCGGCAATCAGGAGGTGGTTGTGAGATGTTAAACGCAGCTTCTTACTCCATGTACACTACACGAGGCAGGACGCACGATTAACCTGAAACTCGGTCCAAAAAATTCTCGCACGAATGAAAAATCATCTGAAAAAGGGCCAAAACTTGCACAGTGTAAAGCCAAAATTTATGTGTCAAGACAATACTGAGTGCACATTTTACAATATAATAAAATGTGTGCACAATATAATAAAACTTGCGCACAACATCATAAAACGTGCGCACGGCACAATATTATAAAATGAGTGCACATTCTCTTCACATGCAAAACATTTTGGGATGACACTTCCAGTGCTCCGTAAAAATGCCAGTTTTTACAAAAAACAAAATGCAATATTTTACAAAAGCACATTTATCTGTAAACACCAACACATGACACACGTCACATTAACGTGTTGGTTTACATAATGAATGATGGAACCAATCAGTGTTTAGCAGAGGCACAATTTACCCAGAATCCTTTGTGATCTGTCTGTGTTCAAAACCTCAGAATTAGTGCATTATTCAACAATAAAAGATATATGTTATATTTTAACTTTGTACAAATGACAGAATTGTCATTAATGGAGTTATTCTATCAGTGTTAATGTTATTTATAAATCAAAACCATAAGTCAGCACTGCTTTATTTTCGAAGACCTCCGCCTGACCGAAGCATTGTGATTGGGTATAGAGCTAGGCTTTGGCTGTTCTGTGCTTGCTTCTGTGCTGGAAGCCTTGTAGTAAACAAGAGCTTCCAGCAGGGAGCAAGATGTTCAAAGACAGAAGTGTGGGCTCATTGTTTGGATTTGTTGTCGCTTTTGATACTACCAGAAGTGATCGCAGTGTTAAAACTCAAATTCAGTTTATTAGTAGTTGCAAATGTACCAAAGACAATACTGGAATTTATTGGTTATTGGTTATTTGTAACTTCTGATACATTTTTGGGTAGTTTATCATTTTATCTTTATCAAAGATAACTTTTCAGTTATCTGATTATCTGTTATCAAAGTTAATTTTTTGGTGATCTGTGCCCACTACTCCAACTGATATATCCATATGGTGATAAAATGAACGAGGTAATTATGTGGTATTTTCCACGCTTTTGAGACTACACATGGGCAGTGCAACAAATTTCTTATAATAACTCAACGCATTTTCCTGTTTTCATTGTAAAAAAGTATCTGTCACCTCGGTGAAGCGATCTTTATCGGCTCTCGCAAACCAAGTGAAGGACCTGGAAGTGCACATGGAAGAGGTCAAGGAGAGGGTCTTCACTTCAGAGGACAGCCGCGGTGCTCACAGCATCTGCATAACCACCATGGAAAAAACCAGTGGAGCAACTGCAGTTGAAAATTGATGACTTAGAAAACTGTGGCTGGTGTAAAAACCTCACAATTGTCAAGCTTCCATAGAAAATGGAGGGCAACATCACTCTTGCAGGCTTTCTCCAGACAACATTACCGAATTTAGTCGGCCTGCCTGCTGACTATCCCCTGCTGGAGTCTGAACACACCCACCAAGTCCTGGCTTGCACTCTGGCTCCAGAAAAACCCCTAAGCAGTGTCTTGATCTGGTTTCTATGGTATTCTCAAAGAGAGCCTGTGCTCAGAACAGAAATGAAGAAACATGACATCCACAGTTGTGGCTTCCAGCTACACCCCGACCTGTCCGTGGAGGTCCTCCAAAGGTAGCATGCATTTGACATTGTGGCGAAAGCACTGGCTCATCATAATCAATATTGTGGATTTGCCTACACAGCACACCGGATACCCCTGAATCTGTGGATGCATTATTGGATACTCTTAAATGAGGTAATATTTTCATCTCTATTGTTAACACTTACAATGGAGGATCTTGATGAGACACAGATCACCTCAGCAGGTGGGTTGCTGATGAGTGTCTCCCCTGATCGTCAATGAAATCACCTGCTGAGACACCTGATCATTAATGAAATCACTTGCTGAGGTGATTGGTTGCAAAGAAAACCTGCAGTGTCTGGGCCCTTCATGGCACATGATTGCCCACCCCTGGTCTAGCTGTTACACTAGGATTTGGACTAAGTTTAGAATGCCCAGTGACTTCTTTGGGGGCACTATTTTCCTGTCGTTTGGGGACAGGATAGGGGAATATAAGTGTTGCTGTTTAGATTTTGTGTGTGTGTGTGTGTGTGTGTGTGTGTGTGTGTGTGTGTGTGTGTGTGTGTGTGTGTGTGTGTGTGTGTGTGTGTGTGTGTGTGTGTGTGTGTGTGTGTGTGTGTGTGTGAGAGTGTGTGTGTGTTTTACTTACATCTTGTTAAACTGTAGTTTAGGTTCATTACTGCCTGCACCTTGACTAAATCCTCTTCACTTAGTACCTGTTACTCAGCTATACCTTCCAGCTTTGTGGCTCATATGTCTGATTCACTTAAACTTACTACTTGGAATATCCAAGGATTGGGCCACGTAATTACATTTTAGAAGAAGATTTTAACATATTTGAAAAAGAAAAACCTGATATCCTGAAAAAATCTGAAATCCTCAGCCCCAACCAGTCCCAGCAGAAGACTGCCCCTCCCTGAGCCTGGTTGTGCTGGAGGTTTCTTCCTGTTAAAAGGGAGTTTTTCCTTCCCACTGTCGCCAAGTGCTTGCTCACAGGGGGTCGTTTTTGACCGTTGGGGTTTTTCTGTAATTATTGTATGGCTTTTGCCTTACAATATAAAGCACCTTGGAGCAACTGTTTGTTGTGATTTGGTGCTATATAAATAAAATTGATTTGATTTGATTTGATATAGCATTACATCAGGAAACAAGGCTATCTGACACAGAACATCTCAAACTTAACAGGGACTGGGTAGGTAAAGTTTATTTCTCCTCCCACTCATAGAACAAGAAAGGCACAGCCATTCTCATAAATAAGAATCTTCCTTTCATCTTGGAACATGAAGAATAATATTCAGAAGGGAGATTTATTTTGATTAGGGGTTCTATTCTTGAACAACATAAAACGTCTCAGTATTTATGCCCAAAATAATTATTCACCCCTGTTTATGTCACAAATGATTTTGATGTTTAACCACCATTACAATAGCCTGGGTTTCTTAGCTGGCAATTTTAATTGTATGGTGAATGCTTCTCTGGATAAATCCTCCTCTGCAAACATTTCTAACTTGAGGTCATCTGCCGTCCTTAAATTTATGTACACAGAAAATTTTGCAGAGTAAAATATACTCTGCCAGGACAACACTTGGTCCCAGTCCAAATAGAACTAAATATACTCTATCACAGTGGTAAATCAATTCTATCACAGGGCAAAATCAACTCTATCATGCTGTGAATGACTCTTATTGGCGTTGGAAAAATGTAATTTGACAAGACAGAAGAGCAGATTTCTCTATTATAGAGAGTATTTAACTCTATTTAAACTGTGACCAAATGTTATCCTGACAGAGTTTTACTCTGCAAAATTTATTGTGTGTAGATGTAAAATTGATAGATATATGGTGACTGTTGGGCTTTGGTTCTTTTGGGGTTTGGTCAGGGTTTGGTTCTTTTAGTTTTCCCCGTGTTCTTTGGTTGTAAGTCCTGTCCTCTTTTGGTCTGTGGATGTGTGGGACAGTTTGTTTGTGATGGTGTGTGAGTGTACCATGCGTATGTGAGCATCTGCCTCTTTGGATCTGTGGGTGAGAGAGTATGTGTGTGGATGTGGGTGTGTGAGTTCGGTCCATATGTGTCATCAGTGTGCTCCTGCCCTGTCCTGTCTCCCAGTGTGTGTGTGTGTGTGTGTGTGAATGAGTGGTTTGGTTCAGGGTTTAGTGTCCAGTGTTCTCTCTTGTTATTATTATTTGAGTGGTTCTCCATATGTTTATTCATGTGAGTCTTGACACTGTAGTATTTCATACCTTTGAAGTCCACTTTGATTTTTGTTTTTAATATTTGAGAATTGTGTTTTGGTCCTGTTACTACTTCTGTTGTATTTTTGTGATAATGGTATTCTGTTATCTTTATGGGTTTTCAGTTGCTTATTTCTTTATGTGTCTGTCTGTGGTCATGTTGTCTGTTGTAGGTCCTGGTATTTGCTGCCCTCCCATGTTCCCTTTGTGTTTGCACATATTAATACCATAACATGCTTTTGGAGGGCGGTATGCATTTTCAGAGGCCCGACGTCCATGCCCAGTCGCCCAAAATGACAGATATTCGCCCAAGTTAGACGAGGGAGAATATCTGTCATTTTGGGCGATGGCATGGACGTCAGGCCTCTGAAAATGCATACCACACGACAAATGCACGTTATTTGCATTATAATCACTTACTGAGATACACAACACGTAACACGTATATAAAAAGTTGGCTCACTTTAATTTTTGTCATGTCAGCTGGCGCGCGCTGCTCTCCAAATTCGGCAGTGTGTCCTCATCAAGCTGGCTGCTGTTCATTGTCGTACTATCCATGAGAAAATCATCATGAATATCCATATTGGGACCAACACACACTTCTCACCTTTTTATCTTTTCCTCTGCGGACAGTTCTTGGGCTGTGCGCTATGACATCATTTGTTTACGCACAGCGGGCGGGTATAGCCAGGTAGTGTTGACGTAAATCTACGCTACCGGCCTAGCAACGCCTCTGTAAAGTGATAATAATGATTGATATAGTGATCTGACTATCATCTGCGTCTTTCTCACATTTGTTTGCCAGTTGATTATACTCAATTCCTTGCTCCTGTCAGATCTCTTTTATCTTGTAAGTGTCCTTTACCTTGCTGTTGTTTTGCTTATGGCCCCTTCACACATAACAAGAAGTAGGGCAAAAGAAGCAGGAACCAGTCAAAAAAACTGCAGGGAAAAAACAAATTGGGAGCCACAAAACAACACACAGTCAGCCAGGCGTGAACGATGCTGCGGCGATGGTTTTGTGCATGCTCGTGCACATGCACTAACACAGTGCAAGCCCGTGGACAGTGTGACACCACGCTTCACTCCCACAATTAGAGCAATTAGATGCTGGACATATGGACGTAAATCAATGAAAATATGGAAGCCCAAAATAATACAAGAGCACAAATTCAGAACATTATAGGAACATTGAATGTGCTGTTTAAATGACACGTAAACAATTAGGTAAAACTGATATAAATATCAAAAACATACATACAGTATAGTAAGTTGAAAGTGGTTTTAATCATTTTCACTGAGAAATAAAGTTTGTACAGCTTCTCAAAAGTGTGTTTCTTGGAAAGCACGCTGGCAGCGTTCCATCAGCGGTCACGTGATGCCATGACGTCACAGCGTGTAGAGTCCCGTCTTTGTCTGTTCGATTGATAACAAGAACAGATAGGCCTCAGCATGGACAGTGACGAGATCGAGAACTTTTCTGACTCCTCTTAAAGTGTGGATTGTTTCTGTGAGGAAATCGAGACTGACTCAGATCCTGAGGATGTCGCAGCAGTGATTAGACCCTACAGATTCGAGCCGTATCTTTCGGATGAACATTCAAACCAGGAGCATACTGACAGAGAAAATAATGCCGACGGTGCTTATGACGGAGCCGAAGCGGAGGCAAGAGATGTGCCAGTTCCCATGGATTTTGAAAGGCTGCAGAATATGGAATGGTAAGGGAGGCTTTGATTTTTATTGCTGCTGTTTATAACACTATATTATAGCATTTTTGATTCTAGCATCTGTTTACTGCCTTTGTTATTTTTACGGACCCACGATAGTGTAGCTACTACTTGCGGACCACTGTCATTACCTTTGGGTTTTTGCCGTTTTCGAGTGCCAGGCATTGCATTCATCCATGTTTAGTTACGTTATTTTCACGAAAGAATAGGAAATAAATGGCCAAAGTTTCGAAAAAGATAGTCAAAAACAACAGTGGACATTCCGCCGCCGTGTTTACTACGTATTGCACTGATATTTTTACAAGTTCCTTGACCATTTCAAGATTATTGTGAACATATTATTTGGGGTTGACATTTTAAGTGTTCCTGTGAGCGGTGCGAGAACATGAAGACGGTAGAGGAAAGTGTCAGGAGCAAATGCGGGTGTGCAAGCGGAGGGAGCGGCAGCCTGACATTTTGTGCATCACACAACACCGCGGCTTTCGATCAATCTGCCTGGACTTGAAAAGGCTAAAACCTTTCACCCTTGTGTTTGTGCAATATGCTGCAATACAATGGTCAGGCATATCGACAAACAAGTCCCTGAGAGCTGTGTTGAATCAAAGTTTCTGCCGCTAAAAAAAAGTGTAAACAACGGCCGCCAAGCGCGCAAGCTGATACGGTCCACAGGCAGTGAGGTAGTTCAGGTTTGGTGCTTAGTGGGAAGCTGGTCACGGGGCGTGCACATTTTTCAGTGGCGGGCCATTCAAATGTTGTATATAACAGGAGAACAGCATCCATTTTCCCAAAACGCTTAGGTTGACCAAATTATATAACCTTTGTTACATGTAATAAGACTATGTTGTCTTTAAGTGTCATATCCACTTTAAATGTAACACAATCATTTTACTGGTCATGAATCTGTTTTCCCTGTAAAAAAGGAAGAAGAAGAAGAAGAAAACACTGCAGTTTCTAATACTTAATTCCTGTTATAAAGTGCGGACAATACAAGTATCATCCATCCTCCTGTTCCTCTGTACATGACCCATGGTCAGGGATGTAAACAAGCTAATGGACTGACATGAATGAATCAGTGCATTCATATCATGGACACATCAGCTGGTGCCCTGTCAGCTTTATTGTTGATAGAACCTTTGGCCAAGGTCATCATAACTAACCCTGATATATCTGGAATTAGGCTATGGCAACAAAACCATATTATTTCCTTATTCGTAGATGTTTCCCTTTTATATCTAAATAAATCTGAGAATTCAGTTCCAACTGTTTTGAAATCTATATCCACATTCAGTGCTTTATTGGGTTATGACCTTAGACTGTATTATTATTGTCATTCAGTAAAACACATCACAGATGGTGTCACAGAACAACATATTGATGCACTGCATGAATAAATGAGAACACAGAATAAAAGCACAATAATAAAAGTCCAAGGTGTGTGATAGTGACAAATTGGGTTTAAAAAAAATAGCAATAAGTGTTTCTATCTGTCTATCTACACAGCATGCAGTAAAGAATATTGCACATACAACGATGCGACAAGGATAAAGTTGCTACCACATGCTGCAGTGTATGCTATATCCTACATTCTATATTGTACAGTTCTTTCTATCGATTTGTATTTAACTGTCTTATCATGGTTGGGTTAAAGCTGTCCCTGAATCTGCGTGTTTTGCACCTCAGGCTATGTTACCGTCTACCTGAGAGCAGGAGTTAAAGCAGTTGTGGTGTCCCTGATTATCCTTCTTGCCCTGAACAAGCAGCACTGTTCTGTCAGTTCACCAATGGTTGGCAGCCTGGCCCTAATAATCTTCTCTGCTGCCCTCACAACCCTCCTCGGTGCTTTACTGTATGCAAGGTTGCTACTTTCATGCCAGAGAGAGATACTACTGGTTAGTACACTATTGTTCCTCTATAAAAGGAAGTGAGGACAGCAAGCTCAGATAGGCACTCTTTAACCTGTGGAGAAAATGCAGATGCCGGTTGGCCTTTTTAACCAGATATGTGCAGAGACTAGGGCAGGTTATAAGATTAACTTAATAAAGTTGGTCATTACACCCTTTAATGCCCTCCAGGATATGTCAACATAATCTCCTTTTTAAGTGTGCAGGAGTGGTTTCAAATATTTAGGTATCTTTGTCACTCCTGATCTAAATAATCTGCTCTCCTCGAATTCAAAAAGTTAAGAATGACCTGAGAAGAAGGACCTTCTTACCAACTTCTCTCCTTGGGAGAATCAAACACTATAAAAATCAATATTGTTCCTCAATTGAACTATCTATTTCAAAAATGTCCTTGCTATTTGAACCCTGCCTTTTCAAAGTCATTGAATTTTGACATCTCTCACTATGACATCTCTCACTGGTTCTGCTGGAGGTTTCTTCCTGTTAAAAGGGAGTTTTTCCTTCCCACTGTCGCCAAGTGCTTGCTCATAGGGGGTCGTTTTGACCGTTGGGGTTTTTCTGTAATTATTGTATGGCTTTTGCCTTGCAATATGGAGCGCCTTGGGGGAAACTGTTGTTGTGATTTGGCGCTATATAAATAAAATTGACCACTTTATACAGTCTCACTTGAGGACATGCAGAATTTGCATGAGACTGTCAGAGCTGGAAAATATTATAGTTCCAGCTAAATCCCCCAAAAGACTGATTTCCAAAATTTATACTTCACTGATTATTCAGGGTATGACTCTCTGAAGCTGTTGTGGGAGTGTGATCTGGAGGTAACATTTAATCCTGTAGACTGGGACAAGATCTGCAGCTGGGGTTTTCTTAAATGTACCTCAATCTCTATACATGAACAGAAGATTTTTTTGCATGAACTTATTACACACCTGTTCGCCTTCAGAGAATGTTCCCTCATACCTTCGTTATAAATGTAATATACACAAAGGCACATTTATTCATTTGTTTTGGTCATGTGACCGCATACAGATTTTCTGGAAGGGAGTCCACTCTGTAATTCAGGAGGTCACTGATAATGACCCCTTCACACACACATGATTGAGGCTGAATGGCGCATGAAGATTTGAATACCACTCGTGAAAAATCGGGGCTGCCTGAAACGCCTCGTACAGCAGTTGCCACAACTATTCAGCCACAGCACATGCATTCTACATTCGCGTGTCACTCGCACCAGAAACCTATTCGAACAGTCGGCAAGATGAGGTCGCACTGCCATCTGATCATGCTCGCAACATTTGCACGACAGGTCGGGCAAATCGTGCCACGGCCCGAGGGGCTGCACGAAATCATCGGCCACGTTAAACCCTGGTGCATTCGAGGCAGCCTTCACACCAGCAGCCAAATGACGGTGAATTGCGTGAGTACCCATTTGACCCACTCTCGGTCGGAGTCCAGGTACCACCCATGAACATCCAATACCACTCTCAGGGCAATTAGAAAATGCAGGGCCATTCACACTGGCAGTACAAAGGTAGAGAGCAGGCGACCACTTTTGAGCTGCAGCCCAAGTGTTCAAAAGCTCCAAGTTTGGTCAGTGTTTGTGACCGCCCCCAAACAACACAAGCGTTGTGCAAGTGTGCCCCCCCCCCCGGAGCACAAATGGCATGTGAGTGTATTATGTCTCCGTCCCCCCCCCCCGGCAACAGAATACCGTGCAAGTGTGTCATTCTCCCTTCCCCCACACCACCATCCAACATTGTCAAGGTGTGGCTGAGGTGGCGAAGGCTCGAATGGTGGCCAGAGCGCAATCAATGTCCAGCGCAGCGCACACATCTGGACAGCTGTCATGTCCATGATGGAACAGCTGACCATTGTGTCATCGCAACTCACAGCTGGAGAACACATATCTTGCCATGTAGAACATCATCTCTCAACATGCCACCATGATGCACATGTGCCAGCATGCTCTTATGACAGAGCGAAACAAGATCACCTTTGGATCACCCCCAGCCATGTCTCAGTGTGCACGATGCTGACCATGCAGCCAGGCTGAGCCATCTGAAATTATTAGTGTGATGTTTGTGATCAACCGTCCAGCAAGACTATTGTCACATCCACCACGTAAGTTAAGTGTTAGCTGAGAATGAGTCGCTGTCCGGCAGTCGCGGACATGGCCCCTTGTCATTAGTGATTGATCTCTGCTCTCTTCCACAGCATGTCTTTTTCCTGATTCTCTCCCCTCAGCCCCAACCAGTCCCAGCAGAAGACTGCCCCTCCCTGAGCCTGGTTCTGCTGGAGGTTTCTTCCTGTTAAAAGGGAGTTTTTCCTTCCCACTGTCGCCAAGTGCTTGCTCACAGGGGGTCGTTTTGACCGTTGGGGTTTTCCTGTAATTATTGTATGGCTTTTGCCTTACAATATAAAGTGCCTTGGGGCAACTGTTTGTTGTGATTTGGCGCTATATAAATAAAATTGATTTGATTTGTCAGGAGCAGTAAACAGCAGCTTCAGTCTGCACAGCACCAAACAGAACAAATAAAAACAATAAATACAGAGAAAAAAGAACACAGCATGAAATCCCATACTCTCGGCAGAATGCAGCAGGAAAATGCAGAATGCACCTCCAATGCTGTATGTGCCACCCGAAGTCTGGGTGGAAGGCAAGTGGGCAAATGTGTCAGGAGGAGCACTGTGGTCCTTTCCCCCTGTCTCACTCTCTCTCTTTTTTCTGTTATTATATATTTCACTTTGTTTTATTTTACCCTGTTCATTAATTTTGTTCCCTTATATTATTTATGTATGCATTATTTATTTATGTATTTACTCATTGTTTTATTTTAGTCATGTATTTGTTATGTAAATATATTTTTATTTATTGTATTATTTTATTTATTTTTCCTCTCTCTCTCTGTTGTCTTGGTTTTAATTCAACATGTGGTGTTCCCTCTATCAGTGCCAGCTGAGAGTGAGTTGCTGAGCGTGAAGAGCAAAGCTATCACACATGAATGAGTTCATGCCTTTCCCCTTATTGTATGCATATATTTATTTATTTTTCCACTCGTTCTTTCTGTTATGTGGTCCATAACTTACAACCCCAGTTCCAATGAAGTTGGGACGTTGTGTAAAATGTAAATTAAAAAGAATAGAATTAATTGCAAATCCTCTTCAACCTATATTCAATTGAATATACCACAAAGGCAAGATATTTAATGTTCAAACTGATGGATTTTATTGTTTTTGTGCAAATATTTGCTCATTTTGAAATGGATGCCCTTTCTCCACGTTCAATTGGAAGGAATTTAGGGATTCCATCATCCATAATATAATGAGAAGATTCAGAAAATCTGGAGAACTTTCTATACCTAAGCGGCAAGGCCGAAAACTAACATTGAATGCCTGTGACCTTTGATCCCTCAGATGGCACTGCATTGAAAACCAACATATTGTGTAAAAGATCTTACCATGGGCGCAATTTGGTGGGGAATAGGGGGGACATGTCCCCCCCCACCTTTTCAACCAGGGAGGACAGAATATCATATGCTCCCCCACCTTCTGACATATATGTGTGTACTTGAAACATGCTATGCCAGTCTTATGTGCAAACAATGTCAGTCGTATGTGCAAAACCATGTCAGAATAGTATCTTTGTTTCTGCAAGTTTGTATTTTTAGCAGCATTGACTTGTTTACAACACCTGTCTCTTGTTTGTCTCATTCGGAATTTTGTGGGACTGCATTTGCCCAGATTTGAAACCAAAAAATAGTTGCCTCAAGCAAAGCCGCCCAGACCTCCCGATCCACACACACCTCCCCCAGCTCCTCTGGGGGAACCCCAAGGCGTTCCCAAGCCAGCCGAGAGATGTAGTCCCTCCAGCGTGTCCTGGGTCTTCCCTGGGGCCTCCTCCCAATGGGACGTGCCCGGAACACCTCTCCAGCGAGGCGTCCAGGGGGCATCCGGAAAAGATGCCCGAGCCACCTCAACTGACTCCTTTCGACGTGGAGGAGCAGCAGCTCGACTCCGAGCTCCTCCCGAGTGACCAAGCTCCTCACCCTATCTCTAAGGGAGCGCCCAGCCACCCTGCAGAGGAAACTCATCTCGGCCGCTTGTACTCGCGATCTCGTTCTTTCGGTCATGAGCCAAATCTCATGACCATAGCTGAGGATCGGAACGTAGATCGATCGGTAAATCGAGAGCTTTGCCCCCCTACTAAGCTCTCTTCACCACAATGGTCTGATACAGCGACCGCATCACTGCTGGCTATTCTCAGAATAGTAAGTCCCTTCGGTTGCTTCCTTGTTTTGTACTTGGGGTCGCCACAGCAAATCCAAGGTGGATCTGCATGCTGAATTGGCACAAATTTTACACCGGATGCCCTTCCTGTTGCAACTCCACATTACATGGAGAAATGTGGTAAGGGTGGGATTCGAACCGGGAACCTTCCGCACTGAAAACAAGTGCATTTACCACTTGGCCACAACCCTCAGAATAAAGTACTTATGTTCACAGTTTCAAATTGCATAAGTCAAATGGTGTCCACATTATGGTCTTCTCAAAACATTAAAATTACTGTTCTGGATGCTCAGAATGCATCTGAGCTCATCTAGAAAGTGTTGGCTTCTGGGGGTCTAAAGCGTCACCCAGACCCCCGGCCTATGGGCTTCGGCCCTGCCTCACACTTTGTCCCCCAATTTCTGGTTCTAAATTGCGCCCTTGGATCTTACCATGTGGGCTCAGGAACACTTAAGAAACCATTATCAGTTAACACAGGTCATCACTGCATCTACAAGTGGAAGTTAAAACTTGACCATGTAAAGCAAAAGCCATACGTCAACAACATCCAGAAATTCCACAGCCTTCTGTGGGCCCGAGCCCATTTGAAATTGACAGACACAAAGTGGAAAAGTGTGTTGTGGTCTGATGAGTCCACATTTCAAATTGTTTTTGGAAATGATTGACATTGTGTCCTCTGGACAAAAGAGGAAAAAGACCACCCAGATTGTTACCAGCGCAGAGTTCAAAAGCCAGCATCTGTGATGGTATGTGGGTGTGTTAGTGCCCATGGCATGGGCAACGTGATGGCACCATCAATGCTGAAAGGTACATCCAGGCTTTGGAGCAACAAATGCTGCCATCCAAGCAACATCTTTTTCAGGAGCATCCCTGCTTATTTCAGCAAGACAATGCCAAGCCACATTCTGCACATTACAATAGTGTGACTTCGTAGTAGAAGAGTGCAGGTAGTAGACTGGCCTGCCTGCATTCCACATCTGTCGCCCACTGAAAATGTGTGGCGCACAGTGGTGGGCACACTTCCGATAATCCGATGACAGATAATTATCGAAGATAATGTTTTCATTATCGGATTATCTTTTTAGATAAATTTAAAAACCATCATCGGACTAATTATCTTCCGATGAATTACCGTCGGATAACTTTTAGACCGATAGTGACAAACAAGAGACAGGTGTTTGCCTTTTATGGCTGGTTTTGGCCTCATTCACCCAACGTCGTGCCATATGTGAAGGGGCCATTATCAGTTTTTGCTGACTCCTTCTTTCTGTCTTCTTAACCATGCTTCAGATAATTTATTGGACACAGATACCAAATTCCTATTGGCAAAACAAATGGATTTTGCTGCAGTATTCCTCTCACAGATTTCTGCTCTTATTCCTCTCCAGTAATTTACTCATGACCAGTGGTGGACACAGCTAACCAAAAAGTTAGCTTCAATAACCATTAATCAGATAACTGAAAAGTTATCTTTTATGACGCTAAACTGATAAACTGCTAATGTATCTTTATTACACATAACCGATACCTGATAACTTTTAGTACTGATTCGGACGCTGCTGGGTAAATTTAAGGATCACAAACACAAAAAGAACAAACGAAAAATAAATGAATAAAAAAATAAAACCCAAACACTGTCATCATGTTTCCAAAGCAGTAAAATGCAGTATTGAAGTCACAGTTTATCTCGGTATTATATTGTATACACCGTCATTTATGAACTAAAAGCTGCTACTTTTTTTGCATGCTTTGAACCCTGGGCTTAAACAACCGAAATACATCAATTAATGCATTGATTGGCAGTGTAACATACATACACATAGTAAATATAAATTCTTACCTGTTAGTTTCAGTGGGGTTCATTAAATTCTGAAGAAATATTCCACGTAAAGCGTTGTGATTATCCAAAACGGTGTCTAAGAAAAATCGTGAGATCTCCTCTCTCCTACCGAGTCTTGGCAATTAAATTATGCCATCAGCCAGAAAGGAATAAAATAAAATAATGTTAAAATGAGTCAGTTTTGTTTCTGTGTTGAGCAGACGGTAACACTCACTGTAATGTCCAAAGTGAACCTGAACTACACTACCCACAGTGCACCCTGCGTCGACCAGCCAATCATGTTTTGCGCTTAATGATGATGTCATCAGCAAGCGACAACCACAAACACACAACAGATGGACTAAAATGTTTGATTTTAGGGTTCACAAACATTTTTGACCGTTAAACTTTGCTCACTTTACTGCAAAAAAAAGTGTGAGCAGACTGAAAGTTATCGGAACTAATTGGTCCGCTGATGGTTTTAAAAGTTATCTGAAAAGCTGATCCGCGAGCAAAAACATTAGCTTTGATAATTATTGGTTATTAGATTAACTTAACTGTGCACACCACTGCTCGTGACCTTAATCACAAATCGTACAGGTTTGGGGGGTTTGGGAACCATTGCATTCCTTCTTACAGATTCAATAATTCATTATTGTCCCGGGAAGATGAGGACGGTCTGACCTTTCATGTGTGTGCTCTTAGTTTATTTGTCTCTTGTTGTCTTTTTATTTATTTATTCATTTATATTATGCTTGTGTACCGCTCATTGTGAGTTTGGGGTGGGACTTTTTCTTTTTTGTATGTTTTATTGTCTGTTTTGTTTCTCTTAATGTGTGCTTATAACCCAACAAAGCAATAAAAAGAGCATTAAAAAAAAATAAAAAGCTAAGAAATCAGAGTACATAAGTATTCACACTGTTTTAACAATACTTTCTTGATGCACCTTTCACAGCAATTACAACCTCAAGTCTTCTTAGATATGATGCCACAAGCTTGGAGCACCTATCTTTGGGCAGTTTTACCCATTTCTCATTGCAGTACTTCCCAAGCTCCATCAGGTTGGATGTGGAGCGTCGGTGCACAGCAATTTTCAAATCTCTCCAGAGATGTTCAATCTAATTCAGGGCTGGGCTCTGGCTGGGCCACTCAGGGCCATTCATAGAGTTGTCCTGAAATCACTCCTTTGATATCTTGCTTGTGTGGAGTTTGAGGTCAAGCGCGCTCTGGAGTAGGGTTTCATCCAGGATGTCTCTGTGCATTGCTGCACTCATCTTTCCCTCAATCCTGACTAGTCTCCCGGTTCCTGCTGCTGAAAACATCCCCACAGCATCACCACCGTGCTTCACTGCAGGGAAGGTGCCTGGTTTACTCCAAGCATGATGCATGGCATTCACACCAAAGAATTCAGTCTTTGTCTCCTCAGACCAGAGAGAGTCCTTCAGGTGCCTTTTGGCATCTGAAGGACTCTCAGACCAGGTGGGCCCCCATGTGCATTTTACCAAGGAATGGCTTCTGTCTGGCTACTCTACCATATAGGCCTGATTGGTGGATTGCTGCAGATATGGTTGTCCTTCTGGAAGGTTCTCCTCTCTCCCAAGAATAATGCTGGAACTCTGACAGAGTGACCATTGGGTTCTTGGTCACCTCCTTGACTAAAGCCCTTCTCCAATGATCACTCAGTTTAGTCTGGCAGCCAACTCTAGGAATAGTCCTGGTGGATCTGAACTTCTTCCATTTCAGGATGATGGAGGCCACCATGCTCACTGCAAGCTTCAAAACAGCAGAAATGCTTCTGTACCCTTCCCCAGATTTATGCCTCGAGACAATCCTGTCTGGGAGGTCAACAGACAATTCCTTTGACTTCCTGCTTTTATAGGTTAGTAACAGAACCTTAAAATCTGATTTCACAGGGACAGAAAGCCAGTGAAGAGACACCAAAATGGGTGTAATATAGTCAAACTTTCTGGCAGCAGCGTTTTGAACCAATTGGAGACCCCTAATGCTGGACTGCAGTAAACAAGAAAATAGAACATTGCACTAGACCAATCTAGAACAAACAAATGCATGAATCAGGGTCTCAGTATCAGCCATAGACAGGATGGGACACATCTTCACTATATTTTGCAGGTGGAAGAAAAGCAGTCCTTGTAATATCTCTAATGTAGAGGTCAAAGGACAGTGTAGGATTACCCAAAGGTTCCTCACTATGTCAGTGTGATGTATGACACACAAACCTAGGCTAAGCGTTAGCTGGTCAAATTGATGCCAATGTCTCACTGGTCCATATACATCATTTCAATCTTATCAGAGTTTAAAGTAGGAAATGGCTAGACATCCAGCTTTTCACTGATGCAAGGCAGTCTTCTAAGAATTTTATGTGGATGAGATTGCCTGCAGTTATTGGCACGCATAACTGAGTATCATCAGCATAGCAACGAAAGGTAATCCCAAAACTCCGCAATATGTGCCCAAAGGGTGCTATATAATAGGAGAAAAGCAGGGGGCCTAAGATGACCCCTGTGGAACCACAAATTTTATGTCACTAAGGTTATGATGTCAACCATGCAAGGGCATTCCCAGTAATCCTAAAATAATTCCCCAGCCTATTGAGTAGAATATGATGGTCCATTGTATCAAATGCAGCACTAAGATCTAACAGCACCAGAACTGTAGTTGTGTCCGAATCCATTGCAAGCAAAAGATCATTCTTCACTTCAGTGAGAGCTGTCTCTGTGGAATGATGTTTCCTAAAAGCAGACTGCAGTGGCTCGAAAAGATTATTCTCAGTAAGCTCACAAGCTGCTGTGGACGAACAAAATGATAGATTTGATATTGGCCTATAGTTTTTCAATATACAAAGATCAAGATTAGATTTCTTAAGTAATAGTTTAATCACTGTCAATTTGAAATATTTAGGAACTGATCCAGAGGTTAATCATTTCCAGCACAGTCGACCCAAGAGTGAGCCAAATGTCCTTAAACAGTTCTGTTGGTATAGGATCAAATAAGCAGGTTGTGCTTTTTGTAGACGTTACAAGTTTCGTCAGCACACCTAGTGAGATACTATCAAATTCTGTAAATCTAGATAATACCTCAGTAATGGCACCCACCTCAATAGCAGGGTGTAGTGGCTGGGTTAAGGCATACTGGGATATGTTTAACCTAATGTTGTGTATGTTCTTCGAAGTAATCCTGTCAGGATGTGATGTTTTGTCTTGTTTTGGTTGGTTTTGTATGGTTCGGTTGCTTCTCGTGCTAGGGTTTTTCCTTTTTGGGTCTGTCTGTCCCTTTCTCTCTTGTCTGTCTCTGCTGGCTCTTGGTGGTGGGTATTTCCCTCTCTCTGGCCACACCCTCACTCTGGTGCTTTCCAAGCACACCTGCTCCCAATCTGTACCTCATCACCTGGGTGTACTTAAGCTCCTCATTTTGCCCTGACCCTTCGCCAGATTGATGCACCTTGTGCTTTCTCTCGAGCTCTGTTTTTGTGTATTCTTGACCTGCTTGCCTCTCTTGTGTTATGACCACCTGCCTGTATTATCAACCACGCCTAAGCCTGATGTTCCATGTACTTCTGCTCTTGTTTGACTGCTTTTTTGTGTACCGGACCCGGTTTACTGCTTCAGTAAACTGTTTTTACTCACTGAGCTCTGTTAATGAGTCCTGCATTTGTGTCCAGCCTTTCTGTGGAACCAGACCTGATAGATCAATCTGGCCAACGATGGATGCAGCAGACTCGAGGCCTTTTCAGGTAGCCATACGACACCATAGCAGGCAGCTAGCCCAACAAGAGGACTGGCTCACTGCTCTCAGCTTTGGCTTTAGCGACCTAGTGCAACGCCAAGATGCTTTTCATGTCTTCCGTGAGCTCCCATATGGAACAACTCCAGTCAAGATCCGACTCTCAGGCCAGCCTGGACCCAGTTAAAGGTAACACCAGTCAATCTCCGTCAAGTCCATGGCCGCAGTTCCAGCTCCCACACCTGAAGCTGCCATCTGCACTCAGCTTTCCCCCCAGAACGATTCTCCAGAGAGACTGGCGACGTTTTGCTTTTATCACACAATGTGAGCTGCACTTTGAACTAATGTCATCTATGTTCCCGTCTGAAAAGGCGATGATAGCATACATGATATCTCACCTGTCTGGTCGGGCTGCAGCGTGGGCTACCGCTGAATGGAGCCATCGGTCGCCATCTTGCTCCTCCCTCCAGGCGTCTACCGCCTTGCTCCAGCAGGTTTTCTAACACACATCCCTGGGACGTGAGGCGGTGCACTCCCTACTGAGGCTGAAGCAGGGCATTCGTCGGGTGGTGGACTACGCTGTCAACTTCCGCATCCTCACCACCAAGAGTGAATGGAATGCAGCAGTGCTTGTCGATGTGTTCTTCCAGGGGCTGTCCACGGACGTCCAGGATCGACTTATTTCTACGGATCCTCCAGATGACCTTGATGAACTGATTGCCCTGGCCATCCAGATCAACCGCCACTTGGCTGAACGGCCCCGCCGGGAGGCTCATCTCCTCCCACCATGCTCCACCATGCCCACTCATCTGAGCTCCTCGTCTCATCGCTCCGAAGCCGACTCTGCTCTCTGCAGCACTGATGAACCTTTGCAGCGGGGCCGTACACGGCTGTCTTGGGAGGAACAACGCCGTAGATGGGAGGATGGACTCTGCTATTATTGTGGACAGTCGGGTCTTGTGGTTTCTGGTTGTCTAGTCAAGGTTACCTCCGGTAATTCTCAGCCAGCAGTGTGGGTAAGTCAAAATTCAATTTCTTCCTCAACCTCCTCAAGCTAAATTAGAATCTCATCTGTCCTCCGTTTCGGTGCCCGCTTTTGTGGATTCTGGGTCTGATGCCAATTCACTAATATCTGCTCTCGCCAGGTCCCTGCAACTTAAATTCTTCCGCCTCTCACGACCTCTGGTGGTGAAGGCTATGGATGGCCATGATAACGGACAAATTCCTCACCGCACTCAGTCAGTCTGCTTAACTGTCAATGAGAACCATGTAGAGTCAATCCTTTCTTTGTCTTCGACAAGATGACTCATTCCGTTGTTCTAGGGCATCCCTGGCTGCAACAACGCAGTCCCATTTTCAACTGGGTCAACGGGGCAATAATTGCATGGGGGCTGTAGCAGGACGACCGGCGACGGAGTGGCCAAGAGACAGTTTTCCCAACTAAAAACGTTTCTTTTATTTTTTCTTCTTCCAAAAATGCAGATATTTACAGTGCATCCCAAGATGGACATCAAAAACAAATGAGCTAGAGTGCCAGACTATATCTATCAAAGACTCTGGGCCACTACTTACATACACGTTCACTGAAACACAACCTTCCCCTCCGATGTTCTCCCCACAACTGAGGCTCTGAGCCCTTTACAGAGTAACAGCCCCTTCCACAGGTAAATTCCATTCACAAAATAAATCAATCAACTAAATAACAATAACATAAGCACAAAACTCAGTTTGCCCTAAACAAGGAAGCGCCTGCATACCAGCAACCCTGGTGAGTAAGCTTAAACTGTTACAGAAATGTTTTACCAGTGTTTTAAAGATCACTAAAACAGATGAACTTTGGTAATGAGTAACGGTATAAAATACACGTTTTGAAACGCGGTGAAAACAAACACTTTGCAACATAAGAGATGCCGGTAGGCCTTTCCCCGCACTCTTAGTCACAATACTAGGTAAAAGTTATGGCAATGATGATTACTGACAATAAATAATGAACCAGGAAAATGAGAACAATACATACAGCTGGATGACCCGTGAAACACAGTCAGCGTCCATGCAGCATAGTTGTTAACTACCAACTAATTGCTGCCCACACGCTATTGACTGCGTAAGCGTCACAGCTCAGTCTGTGACAGGGGCCTTCTTGCTCCAAAAATTGTCTCATAAAGACCCATGCACCTCCATCTCATGTTACTCCTGATCTGGTGGGAGTACCTTCCTGTCATTATGATTTAGCACCGATATTTAGCAAAGCTAAGGCTAAATCACTGCCTCCTCATGGCATTTACGACTGTGCGATCGATTTGTTGCCAGGGGCGAGTCCACTGGGGGGAAAACTGTTTTCTCTGTCAGGTCCTGAATTCATTGCCATGCAACAATATATCCAAGAGTCGCTCGATATGGGTTTGATTCGTCCCTGGTCATCACATGCAGGGGTGGTTTTCTTCTTTGTAGAAAAGAAGGATAAGTCACTTTGGCCATGTATTGATTACTAAAGCTTAAATGAAATCACTGTGAAGAATCGTTATCCTCTGCCTTTGATCTCTACAGCTTTTGAGTTATTAGAAGGTGCCAAGATTTTTAGTAAATTAGACCTACGCAATGCTTACCACTTGGTCAGAATAAAACAAGATGAGTGGAAAACAGCATTTAACACTCCCACAGGTCATTACAAATATTTGGTGATGTCTTTCGGGTTCACCAACACACTGGCCGTTGTCCAAAATCTGGTTAATGATGTTTTACGTGACTTTTTGAATAAATTTGTGTTTGTTTATTTAGATGACATCCTGATCTTCTCCCCTGATCTCAAGACAAACACCCAGCATGTGCGCACAGTCCTGCAAACCCTGTTGCACAACAGTTTGTGTGTTAAGGAAGAAAAGTGTGAATTCCACAGGCCAACCGTATCTTTTCTGGGGTTTGTAATCTCAGAAGGGAAGATTTAGATTGACCCAGGTAAAGTGGCGGCAGTGCATGAATGAGCGATTCCAAGCAACCGTCAGGAGGTTCAGAGGTTTCTGGGGTTTGTGAACTTTTACCGCAAGTTCATCTGAAATTTCAGTATGGTCGCTGCTCTGCTGCATAATGTGACCTCGTCCCTACGGGCGTTCAAGTGGACACTGGAATGTGACGAGGCTTTAATGTCCTAAAACAATGCTTTATGGCAGCCTCGTGCTATTCCTTCCTGACCCCGCTCAGCAGTTCGTGGTTGAAGTTGATGCTCCCGACATTGGCGTGGGGGCAATCCTGTCTCAAATGAATCCCTCTGACAAAAGGCTACATCCCTGTGCTTTTCTATCCTGCAAGTTGTCTTCCATACAGCGCAATTACTGCATTGGCGACTGCGAACTGCTAGTGGTCAAAGTGGCCTTGGGGGAGTGGCGTCACTGGCTGGAGGGGGCACAAATGCCATTTATAGTGTATACTGACTATAAGAATTTAGCATATTTAAGAACAGCAAAATGTTTTAACACTCGTCAGGCCCGGTGAACTATATTTTTCAGTTGTTTTGACATTGTTATCTCCTATCAACCTGGCACTAAGAATGGTAAACCTGATGCATTGTTGCAACAATATGATGGTGCTGATGCCCTATCCGATCCTGGCAACATTCTTCCACCCTCTTGTTTTATCTCTGCAATAACCTGGGAAATGGAATCCTGGGTAAAAGCTGCTGTAGAGACCATATGCATAACTGTTGAATATCCACCAGGCAAGTTATTTGTTCCGGCTTCGCTCAGGGGGGAGGTGATTAACTGGAGACACAGTAGCCGCTTTGCTTGCCATCCCAGAATAAAAAAGACTATGCATGTATTACAGCGTTTCTGGTGCCACGTATGGTCGCAGAGCAACTGGTGGTTGGCTCTCACTGCGGTATTGTATCACTTCCTGTTCCGGAGCACAGCTGTGTTTTTCTGTATCTGTTAGCTGTTTAATCTGCGCAGTTAGATTGATCTAGTTATCTAGATTACGATTTGTTTCCCAGTGTAATCTTTACGTGCCTTAACTAAAGCACTCCTTCTGCTGAATCACCTCTAAATTATTTACACATTATTCATTTTGCGTGTTTTTAGGAATCCGCTAGCTTAGCGTAGCTACTAGCTCTTAGCCGATTTAGCATGGCGGCTTCTCCTGTCTCTCCCGCACTTTTCTGCTCTGGGTGTGAAATGTTTAGTTATTCCTCGGCCTCCTTTAGCAGTAACGGTACTTGTAATAAGTGTAGCTTATTCGTAGCTTTGGAGGCCAGGCTGGGCGAATTGGAGACTCGGCTCCGCACCGTGGAAAATCCTACAGCTAGCCAGGCCCCTGTAGTCGGTGCGGACCAAGGTAGCTTAGCCGCCGTTAGTTACCCCCTGGCAGATCCCGAGCAGCCGGGAAAGCAGGCCGACTGGGTGACTGTGAGGAGGAAGCGTAGCCCTAAACAGAAGCCCCGTGTACACCGCCAACCCGTTCACATCTCTAACCATTTTTCCCCACTCGACGACACACCCGCCGAGGATCAAACTCTGGTTATTGGCGACTCTGTTTTGAGAAATGTGAAGTTAGCGACACCAGCAACCATAGTCAATTGTCTTCCGTGGGCCAGAGCAGGCGACATTGAAGGAAATTTGAAACTGCTGGCTAAGGCTAAGCGTAAATTTGGTAAGATTGTAATTCACGTCGGCAGTAATGACACCCGGTTACGCCAATCGGAGGTCACTAAAATTAACATTAAATCGGTATGTAACTTTGCAAAAACAATGTCGGACTCTGTAGTTTTCTCTGGGCCCCTCCCCAATCGGACCGGGAGTGACATGTTTAGCCGCATGTTCTCCTTGAATTGCTGGCTGTCTGAGTGGTGTCCAAAAAATGAGGTGGGCTTCATAGATAATTGGCAAAGCTTCTGGGGAAAACCTGGTCTTGTTAGGAGAGACGGCATCCATCCCACTTTGGATGGAGCAGCTGATGAATATGTTAGTTTAAATGAGTCAACACCCCCGAGTCACACTAACTGTCAGAATGCTCGTAGCACGGGCCGGGGCGGAGGATTAGCAGCAATCTTCCATTCCAGCTTATTAATTAATCAAAAACCCAGACAGAGCATTAATTCATTTGAAAGCTTGACTCTTAGTCTTGTCCATCCAAATTGAAAGTCCCAAAAACCAGTTTTATTTGTTATTATCTATCGTCCACCTGGTCGTTACTGTGAGTTTCTCTGTGAATTTTCAGACCTTTTATCTGACTTAGTGCTTAGCTCAGATAAAATAATTATAGTGGGCGATTTTAACATCCACACAGATGCTGAGAATGACAGCCTCAACACTGCATTTAATCTATTATTAGACTCTATTGGCTTTGCTCAAAAAGTAAATGAGTCCACCCACCACTTTAATCATATCTTAGATCTTGTTCTGACTAATGTTATGGAAATAGAAGACTTAACAGTATTCCCTGAAAACTCCCTTCTGTCTGATCATTTCTTAATAACATTTACATTTACTCTGATGGACTACCCAGCAGTGGGGAATAAGTTTCATTACACTAGAAGTCTTTCAGAAATCGCTGTAACTAGGTTTAAGGATATGATTCCTTCTTTATGTTCTCTAATGCCATATACCAACACAGTGCAGAGTAGCTACCTAAACTCTGTAAGTGAGATAGAGTATCTCGTCAATAGTTTTACATCCTCATTGAAGACAACTTTGGATGCTGTAGCTCCTCTAAAAAAGAGAGCTTTAAATCAGAAGTGCCTGACTCCGTGGTATAACTCACAAACTCGTAGCTTAAAGCAGATAACCCGTAGGTTGGAGAGGAAATGGCGTCTCACTAATTTAGAAGATCTTCACTTAGCCTGGAAAAAGAGTCTGTTGCTCTATAAAAAAGTCCTCCGTAAAGCTAGGACATCTTTCTACTCATCACTAATTGAAGAAAATAAGAACAACCCCAGGTTTCTTTTCAGCACTGTAGCCAGGCTGACAAAGAGTCAGAGCTCTATTGAGCTGAGTATTCCATTAACTTTAACTAGTAATGACTTCATGACTTTCTTTGCTAACAAAATTTTAACTATTAGAGAAAAAATTACTCATAACCATCCCAAAGACGTATCGTTATCTTTGGCTGCTTTCAGTGATGCCGGTATTTGGTTAGACTCTTTCTCTCCGATTGTTCTGTCTGAGTTATTTTCATTAGTTACTTCATCCAAACCATCAACATGTTTATTAGACCCCATTCCTACCAGGCTGCTCAAGGAAGCCCTACCATTATTTAATGCTTCGATCTTAAATATGATCAATCTATCTTTGTTAGTTGGCTATGTACCACAGGCTTTTAAGGTGGCAGTAATTAAACCATTACTTAAAAAGCCATCACTTGACCCAGCTATCTTAGCTAATTATAGGCCAATCTCCACCCTTCCTTTTCTCTCAAAAATTCTTGAAAGGGTAGTTGTAAAACAGCTAACTGATCATCTGCAGAGGAATGGTCTATTTGAAGAGTTTCAGTCAGGTTTTAGAATTCATCATAGTACAGAAACAGCATTAGTGAAGGTTACAAATGATCTTCTTATGGCCTCGGACAGTGGACTCATCTCTGTGCTTGTTCTGTTAGACCTCAGTGCTGCTTTTGATACTGTTGACCATAAAATTTTATTACAGAGATTAGAGCATGCCATAGGTATTAAAGGCACTGCGCTGCGGTGGTTTGAATCATATTTGTCTAATAGATTACAATTTGTTCATGTAAATGGGGAATCTTCTTCACAGACTAAAGTTAATTATGGAGTTCCACAAGGTTCTGTGCTAGGACCAATTTTATTCACTTTATACATGCTTCCCTTAGGCAGTATTATTAGACGGTATTGCTTAAATTTTCATTGTTACGCAGATGATACCCAGCTTTATCTATCCATGAAGCCAGAGGACACACACCAATTAGCTAAACTGCAGGATTGTCTTACAGACATAAAGACATGGATGACCTCTAATTTCCTGCTTTTAAACTCAGATAAAACTGAAGTTATTGTACTTGGCCCCACAAATCTTAGAAACATGGTGTCTAACCAGATCCTTACTCTGGATGGCATTACCCTGACCTCTAGTAATACTGTGAGAAATCTTGGAGTCATTTTTGATCAGGATATGTCATCCAAAGCGCATATTAAACAAATATGTAGGACTGCTTTTTTGCATTTACGCAATATCTCTAAAATCAGAAAGGTCTTGTCTCAGAGTGATGCTGAAAAACTAATTCATGCATTTATTTCCTCTAGGCTGGACTATTGTAATTCATTATTATCAGGTTGTCCTAAAAGTTCCCTAAAAAGCCTTCAGTTAATTCAAAATGCTGCAGCTAGAGTACTGACGGGGACTAGAAGGAGAGAGCATATCTCACCCATATTGGCCTCTCTTCATTGGCTTCCTGTTAATTCTAGAATAGAATTTAAAATTCTTCTTCTTACTTATAAGGTTTTGAATAATCAGGTCCCATCTTATCTTAGGGACCTCGTAGTACCATATCACCCCAATAGAGCGCTTCGCTCTCAGACTGCAGGCTTACTTGTAGTTCCTAGGGTTTGTAAGAGTAGAATGAGAGGCAGAACCTTCAGCTTTCAGGCTCCTCTCCTGTGGAACCAGCTCCCAATTCACATCAGGGAGACAGACACCCTCTCTACTTTTAAGATTAGGCTTAAAACTTTCCTTTTTGCTAAAGCTTATAGTTAGGGCTGGATCAGGTGACCCTGAACCATCCCTTAGTTATGCTGCTATAGACGTAGACTGCTGGGGGGTTCCCATGATGCACTGTTTCTTTCTCTTTTTGCTCTATATGCACCACTCTGCATTTAATCATTAGTGATTGATCTCTGCTCCCCTCCACAGCATGTCTTTTTCCTGGTTCTCTCCCTCAGCCCCAACCAGTCCCAGCAGAAGACTGCCCCTCCCTGAGCCTGGTTCTGCTGGAGGTTTCTTCCTGTTAAAAGGGAGTTTTTCCTTCCCACTGTAGCCAAGTGCTTGCTCACAGGGGGTCATTTTGACCGTTGGGGTTTTACATAATTATTGTATGGCCTTGCCTTACAATATAAAGCGCCTTGGGGCAACTGTTTGTTGTGATTTGGCGCTATATAAAAAATTGATTGATTGATTGATGTTCCAGAGTTTATGAATGGCTGTCAGCTTTGCGCTGTACATAAATCCTCAACACATCCACCAGCCGGTACATTCTTGCCTCTGTCGATACCTAGACAACCCTGGACTCACATCTCTGTAGACTTTGTCACTGGTCGTCCGCCATCAAAGGGACACACGGTCATTCTGACTGTAGTTGATTGATTATCCAAAATGTGTCATTTTGTGCCTTTACTTAAGTTACCTTCTGCCAAAGAACTAGCTGAGATTATGCTTACTCACGTGTTCTGTCTCCATGGTTTCCCACAGGATATTGTCTCTGACCGGTGTCCTCAGTTCATTGCTGGATTTTAGAGGGAGTTCTGCTGTCTCCTCTGGGCTACCTCCAATCTAACTTCTGGGTATCATCCACAAGCTAACGGTCAGACTGAACATTTTAATCAGGAGTTGGAAAAGGGGTTTAGGATTTTATGTTCGCAACACCCGTCTGCCTGGTCATCACAGTTTGCTCGGATTCAGTTAGCACACAATAGCTTACCTTCTGCCTCATCCAGTTCCATTTCATGTTGTCTTTGGTCATCAGCCCTCTTTATTCTCATCCACAAGTCAGTCCCCAGTTCCGTCCGCCCTCAGCTTGATCACTCGGTGCCAGCGAATCTGGGAATGGACTCATCTCACCCTTAGCAGTCTTCCACCCTGTATAAGTTGGCTGCTAACCATAAGTAGTCTTCTGCCCCTGCCTACACAATGGAACAAAAGGTCTGGCATTTGTCACTCCGTGGGGTGTTGCATAAATTCACTCCTAGGTTCATCAGCCTTTTCCTGTGTCTAAGGTCATCAATCCTGTCTCTGTCCATCTTCAATTGCCCAGTTCCGTGTGTATTCATCCCACTTTCCAAGTTAGTCAAGTCCTGTTGTTTGTGCCCTCCGGCCATTCCCACACCCACCACCCGGTGTATGGGTGGGCCTGTTTTCTCTGTGTGGCAGCTTCTTGCCTCATTTCGTCGGGGCTGGGGTTTTCAGTACTTGGTCGATTGGGACGGGTACGGCCCCGAGGAACAGTCGTGGATTCCCTCCTGCTTCATCCTGGACTCCGGTCTCATTCATGACTTTCACTCGGCTTTTCCTTCTGCTCCTGGGCCGTCCAGGGTCAGCCATGGAGGAGAGGGTACTGTCAGGATGTGAAGTTTTGTCTTGTTTTGGATGGTTTTGTATTATTCGGTTGCTTCTCTTGTTGGGGTTTTTCCTGTTTGGGTCTGTCTGTCCCTTTCTCTCTTGTTTGTCTCTGCTGGCTCTTGGTGGTGGGTGTTTCCCTCTCTATGGCCACACCCTCATTCTGGTGCATTCCACGCACACCTGCTCCCAATCTGCACCTCATCACCTGGATGTACTTAAGATCCTTATTTTGCCCTGTTCCCTCGGCAGATTTATGAGCCTTGTGCCTTCTCTCAAGCTCTGTTTTTGTGTATTCTTGACCTGCTTGCCTCTCTTGTGTTATGACCACCTGCCTGTATTATCGACCACGCCTAAGCCTGATGTTCCATGTACCGGACCCAGTTTACTGCTTCAGTAAACTATTTTTACTCACAGAGCTCTGTTGTCGAGTCCTGCATTTGTGTACAGCCTTTCTGTGAAACCAGACCTGATAAATCCAAGAAATCCCCTAAGATTCACACAGGACACAGCAGTTACACTGAAAAACTAACAGAAGTATGAGACTGGTAATAGTAACAAAACAAACGATTACAGCAAAAAAATAAAACAATGTAGTCAAACCAGCACAAGCTAACTGCTAACAAAAACGCTAACCACTCCAAGATTCACAACAGGAGAATTTAAGTTAAATAAGATTCACAGAAGATGCACTTAAAAAAAACTAAAAGACGAATTAAACAGAAATAGAAGAAACAAATACAGCCTTGTAGTGATTAGAAGAGCGTTATTCAGCTGGCAGTTCATTGGAAGCAAGTTGCCAGATCTGTGAACCAACGTCAGTATTTCTCCTGCCAAATTGTCTTCATGACAGAATCGGAAATGCCGCTGTTCATGCAGGCATTTCATGGAGAGAGACTAATGCAATCCAAAAATTGTCAATCAGTGATGTGTGTTCTTATGACAGATGAAGATGCAGCTATAGATGTGCAGGTTAAAAGTTGTATATGTACCATATGTATACACGACCCTCTTACGAATACATCTCCATACGCTTTCTATTATTTTTTTCAGTGTGCACAGTAATGTATTCCCTGTTTTGTAATCGTCAGCACTCTGAATCTTTGTGAAGTGGAGTTCATGAGAAGTTGTACTTGAAGAGAATGAATTTCCACTCATCAATAGACAGAAGCACTGCAGAGTTTGACTAGGGAATGTTTTCCACACAACATGAATAGAAATGAAGGTGGGACCTGAGTGAGCACAAGGAGAACACATTATATTTTCCCTCAGGTCTGCGCAAACAGCAAATAAGTGTGAGCCTTAGTGTGTGTATTTGCCTGTCTTTGCTTATACTTTGCATTTGTTTGCATGACAACTCTTCACAGATGCATTATTTTAATACAAATTAAAGTTTGCCCTTCAGATGTGAATCCATTACAGGAAGGATTCCTTTGAGATGCAATCATGGGACCAGGCTCACATTGAAATTCAAATTGGTTCTCAACAAATTTAATGCGCAGTTACATTTTTCGGGAAGTGTATTCTGAAATTGGTTGTGAAAAATGAGCGTCAAGGCCAAGCGCTCCATATATTCCATAGTAGTATAGTAGTATAGTAGTATATAGTATATAGTAGTATAGTAGTAGTAGTAGTAGTATAGTAGTATATAGTAGTAGTATAGTCCATATTTTGTGATGAACAGAATTGCTGTTGCTGCTGGAGTGGATTCCAGCTCCCCCACCCTAGCCTCTGTGACCTTTAATTGGAGGGAGTGCTGTTAACCCCGGAATGCTGTCAGTCATATGAGACTGTATCTGCTGTTGTGACTCGCAAAATCATCCATCCATCCATCCATTTTCTTCCGCTTTATCCGGAGTCGGGTCGCGGGGGCAGCAGCTCAAGCAAAGCCGCCCAGACCTCCCAATCCACACACACCTCCTCCAGCTCCTCTGGGGGAACCCCAAGGCGTTCCCAATCCAGCCGAGAGATGTAGTCCCTCCAGCGTGTCCTGGGTCTTCCCTGGGGCCTCCTCCCAGTGGGACGTGCCCGGAACACCTCTCCAGCGAGGCGTCCAGGGGGCATCCGGAAAAGATGCCCGAGCCACTTCAACTGACTCCTTTCAACGTGGAGGAGCAGCGGCTCGACTCCGAGCTCCTCCCGAGTGACCAAGCTCCTCACCCTATCTCTAAGGGAGCGCCCAGCCACCCTGCAGAGGAAACTCATCTCGGCCGCTTGTACTCGCGATCTCGTTCTTTCGGTCATGAGCCAAATCTCATGACCATAGGTGAGGATCGGAACATAGATCGATCAGTAAATCGAGAGCTTTGCCCCCCTACTCAGCTCTCTCTTCACCACGATGGTCCGATACAGCGACCGCATCACTGCAGATGCTGCACCGATCCGTCTATCGATCTCACACTCCATCCGTCCCTCACTCATGAACAAGACCGCGAGATACTTAAACTCCTCCACTTGAGGCAAGGACACTCCACCGACCTGAAGAGGGCAAAGCACCTTTTTCCAGTCAAGAACCATGGCCTCGGATTTGGAGGTGCTGATTTTCATTCAGGACGCTTGGTCCTGATTTGACGAAGCCAACAGAACCACATCGTCCGCAAACAGCAGAGATGAGATTCTGTGGTTCCCAAACCAGACCCCCTCTACACCCTGGCTGCGCCTAGAAATTCTGTCCATAAAAATAATGAACAGAACCGGTGACAAAGGGCAGCCCTGGCAGAGGCCAACGTGCACTGGAAACAGGTTTGACTTACTACCGGCAATGTGAACCAAGCTCCTGCTGCGGTCGTACAGGGACTGGGTAGCCCTTAGCAAACAACCCTGGACCCCGTACTCCCGTACTCCACGGGGTGCGCCGAGGGACACGGTCGAATGCCTTCTCCAGATCCACAAAAGACATGTGGACTGGTTGGGCAAACTCCCATGAACCCTCGAGCAAAATCAATATTATCAAAGTTAACTGTACTGGAATGTCCGGTGCAAGCACAGCTAGCAACAGATCAGAGCTGTCACTGAAATGGCAAAGTAAGTATCTTAAAGAGAAATCCATCCAGGTGTCCTGTCTCCATCAGATGGTGAACAGCAGTGTTTTCCAGCATAGTCAACATTGATCATTTTTGATGACAGATGAAAATTGAACATATCAGGAATGCTTTTGGAGCATCTTATCAAACCGTCATTGCACGTTTAGCTGACCAGGCTAGTTGAGAATGATGTAGTCAAAAACTTAAAATATCTTCCTCACAAAGTTTTACACTCTCATTTTACCTTTCATTGACTTTGTTCCAAAAAAATAGAAAAAAAAATTAGGGGATGGGTGGTTGGACAACTAATTACTGATTTGAGCCTTTAAGGTCCTGGTCTGTCTTAGTCTGTGGATGTGAGACCTTGAGCCTCACCAATGGCCTAAGGTGACAACTAGATGTCTTTGATACTAGGTCTCTTCTCCAGTCCCTGGATCGCCACCTTATCATGCTGGATTGATTTATGTGCTCCAGTGATCCTGGGAGCTCTGTTGTCTGGAGCATTAGCTCCTGGTAGGGCCACCCTTGAGAAATTGGTCACAGGTGAGGAGATAGACAAAGGGCAATCTTCATGATCTGACTGACTAAAGAAGGAGGCCTTTAGAGTTTGGTTAGTACAGACACCTCCAGAATCAGCGGGTGGGTACTAGGAGGCCAGAAGGACTGCAGCCTCAGTAGTGACTGAAGCAAAAACCCAGGCATGGGAGGAGTTTGGTGAGGCCATGTAAAATGACTTTTTGTTAGCCTTGAGGCTGACCAAAAAGCAGTTCTGGCAAACTGTTAGGTGCCTCAGGAAAGGGAGGTAGTTGTTAGCCCAGGCTGTGCTCTGCAGGGGTGGACAGTTGTAAAACTGGACTAAGGAAATTGTCAGGTGGTGGAAAGAACACTTTGAGGATCTCCTCAACCCTGCTGACATGTCCTCCATTGAGGAGGCAGAGATGGACAGATCTGGTGCCATTACCATAGCAGAAGTCACCAAGGTAGTCAAGAAAAACTCCTCGATGGCAAGTTGCCAGGGGTGGATGAGATTTGTCCTGAGTTGCTGAAGTCTCTGGATATTGTTGTTTGTCATGGCTGACACACTTATACAATATTGCAGTAGACAGTACCTCTGGATTGGCCAACTGGTGTGTTGTTCCCATCTTTAAAAAAGGGGACCTGTGAGTGTGTTCAAATTACAGAGGAATCACACTTCTCAGCCTCCCTGGGAAAGCCTATGCCAGTGTACTAGAGAGAAAACTTAGATTAGATTAGTCAGACCTCTAATACAGTGGACCAGCTCTTCACCCTCGCAAAGATATGAAAGAGGTCTTGGGAGTACGACCAACCAGTGTACGTGTGTTTTGTAGACTTGTAAAAGGCATATAGCCTGGTCACTTAAGTTGTCCTATGGGGGGGGGGGGGGGGGGGGGTGCAGTGGGAATATAGGGTACCAGATTTGCTGCAACATGCAATCTGGTCTCTATATGACCAAAGTAGGAGCTATGTCCACATTCTCTGCATTACATCAGACCTGTTTCCAGTAGGTGTTGGACTCCACCAGGGCTGCCACTTGTTACCAATCCTGTTTGTGATATTCATGGACAGGATTTCAAGGTGCAGTCTGGGACCAGATGGTGTCCAGTTTGATGACCTCAGAGTTACATCTCTGCTTTTTTCAGATGATGTGGTTCCATTGGCTTCATCAGCCAGTGACCTCTGATGCACAGTGAGCAGATTTCAGGGAGAGTGTGAAGCAACTAGGATGAGAATCAGCACCTCCAAATCTGAGGCCGTCATCCTCTGTCCGAAAAAACGGTGAATTGTCCCCTCTGGGTCACTGGAGAATTACTGCCCCAAGTGGAGGAGTTTAAATATTTCGAGGTCTTGTTCATGAGTGGGAGTAAGTTAGAGTATGAGATCAATAGATGGATTGGGGTGGCATCTGAAATCTTACAGACACTGTACCGGATTGTCATGGTGAAGAGGGAGCTGAGCCAGATGGCGAGGCTGTCAATTTACCAGTCCATTTGTGCTCCTATTCTCACCTATGGTCATGAGTTTTGGGTAATGACAAAGAATAAGATCATGGAGAAAGTGGCAGAAATGAGATTCCTCCATTGGGTGTCTAGGCTTACACTCCTGAACAAGGTGTTCAGGAAGATCGTCTATCCGGGAGAGAGTCAGAGTAGAGCTGTGCATCGAAAGGAGCCAGTTGAGGTTGTTAAGGCTCCTGGTGAGGATGTCCCCTGGTCATATGCCTCGGGAGGTCTTCCAGGCACGTCCAACCAGGAAGAGGCCCTGGGGAAGACCTAGGACACGTTGGAGAGATTATATTTCCCAGTTGGCTTGAGAACACCTTGGGATCCACCAGGAAGAGTTACAAGACTTGACCAATGACAAGGACGTGTGGGATGAGCTGCTTGCTTTGCTGCCACTGCGACCCGAATAAGCGGTTGAAAATGCATGAATGAAAACTAGGTCTCTTCATAGGATCCTTGGGTAAAGTTGGAATGATTCTGTGTAAAATAAACAGATACTTCAGGACACTCACTTCAGAAGTATCACTCGCATTGTGAGGGAATGTCATTTATGGCATTTTGACCATGTGGCCTGTTCATCTTGTCATGATCTAGCACACATGTGCCTCAGTGTTGAAGACCTCACCAACTGGAAAGGGACAAGGATGTGTCCACATCTCACCTGGCTGTTGCAGATAGATTATTACTTTCAAGAGGTGGGGTTGGACCGGCTGACTGCCTGGGCAATTGCCATCTGGGACACAGAGTAATTTGGTCATGTGAGTGATGTGGCAATGCACAGCACCAGTGCATGCTGCCAGACCCAACCTCTTCAGAGAATCCTTTGGAGACCAAGATGAATAGTATCCCTTGCAAACAGTTTTGACGACCCCAACAACTGGTCAATTAAAAGAGGACACCTGGCTGAAACATATATGTGGTTCCTTTCAATAATTGAGGATGGACCAATTGTCTGCCTCTGTGGTTGTTATCCAAGTCCAGGACCCAGAGTGGTTCTGTGGTTTGGTGGCAGGATTTGTCTTAATTTTTTTACTTAATGTCAATACAACACAGTGCAAATGTTTTAGGTGCCTTAGAACCTTTGGAACACATAGTTTTATAACATTAGATGTTGATAAGCTTTTCATTCCAGCATTTTAAGAACTTTGGGTCAGGTCTCTGACTCAAGTCCAGATCCAACCAAGCATTGGCTTCAGTCCTTGCAAGCCTGGATAAGTCTTATCAGTCTCAAAATTATTTTTTTTTTCTGCCACAATACAAGACTACAAGAGCAATAAACCTTGGGGAGGTGATGGTCTAGTGGTTAAGCGTTGGGCTTGAGACCAGAGGATCCTTGGTTCAAATTCCAGCCTGACTGGAAAATCACTAAGGGCTCTTGGGCAAGGTTTTTAATTGCCTATTGCTCCCAGTGTGTAGTCAGCGCCTTGTATGGCAGCACCCTGAGATTGGGGTGAATGTGAGGCATTATTGTAAAGCACTTTGAGCGTCTGATGCAGATGGAAAAGCACTATATAAATGCAGTCCATTTACCTCTTTGATTTGTGAGATGTTAAATCTGACCCATGTGAAAATCAAGGATTTACTCTCGCAAACAAGTCAGCAAACAGCTCAGATGGTCCATAGAATTTTGTGATTAAAAACAAAACATCTGTGAGTTCAGACACTTCATTAACATTCCAATGAGAATATTTAATTCCAAGCTTGTGAACAATTATGCTGCTTTCAGCTCGTGGATGAGTGGATAAGATGGTAATCACGCTAACTGATGAATGGAGCCGATGTCTGTCTAAGCGTTCGTGTGTCTGTTTATTTTTCTGATGAATTGCAACTGAGTGAGACAAACAAAGACTGATTGATCAGTAATTTCATTAGAGGCTACACTGGTTTGATGGACCTGCATACACAATGCAGAAATACGTACATGCAGCACATGCAGATAGTGTTTTTGCTTAACACACAATATATGATTTAATAATCAATGGCTAGGCGACCCCTGGTGTAGGGAATTGTAATTTTCTTAAAATGATATAATTCTTACTGAGTGCAGTGTGGTAGTACATAAAGCTTGGCTTTGATTAATTTTGTCTCAAACAAGTGCAGAGCAAAGACAAGAAACTACAGTCAGCTTTGACAGTTTCCAGCTGCCTAAACATCTGTCAAATCTGGTATGGAGTGGGCCGCTGTTTGCTCATTTTTGCTGTGATCATACCAGAACCTTAAAAGTTATTGGGGTTTATTTTTAAAAGGAAACCAGAATCACTTCAGCCTGACCCAATGCATTCAACAGGTACTAATTTTCTCTAAGTTATAGTCTGAGTAATGTGCTGACTGCTGTGAGCTGTCTTCCTTGCACAAGTGTTTGTTGTCTACTGCCACAATTTTGACAAGCCATTTGTCATGATGAAGACCTGTTAACAGTGGACAATGTTAATATAAAAGCATCTTGCTCTGTTTGTGTTGTGCCACAGCAGAAAGTACTGTATGACCAAGCTTTCGGCCTGCAGGGAAATAGATGTCTGTCTGGCTCCAAAATATTTAGTCTTCATTTGACAGTTTCAGCTGTTTCACTGCTGAAACTCCAGGCATCTGAAATATTGGAGCAAAATTGATTCAGGTGGGTGAAGATGCTGTTCACCTGACATTGAAATAGTCTCTGTTTCAGTCTGCGAGACAGGTATTACCCCTAAGGGCAGGACTAAAGGACTTGTCATACCACTCTGGAAGGTAAAGGGTGAACACCTGGACTGCCACAACTACCTGGGTAGTACACTGCTCTCTATGAGTTTGTCTGGGCATGATCCAGAATGGAGTTGCCTCAGGGTTGAGAAGGCTGAAGGGCTTGTAACATTTCACCTGGCTGCCAAAGTAAGATGGTTACTTTCGAGAGATGAGATGGGCCAGTTGCCTTCCTGGATTTTTTCCATCCAAGACCCAAGGCGGTTTTGTAGTGTGATGGATTCAGTGATGTGCAGCACCAGCGCATGCTCGCAGACCTCATATGGCCTATTTTGAACAGGATTAACTTGTCACAACTCCATTCTAGTTCTGCAAATACTCACTGAACTCAATCATGAATACTGGCCATGTTTGTTCTGCATTTGCTGATGTTTGCTAAACATCTGATTCTTTTGACCAGCCTGCTCTTTGGAGCACCCTGAGAATTTGCAGGATCCCTAACAAATTGCTGGATCTCATAGTCAGCCTATACACAGGGGCTGTGATTGGTGTGGTGAAAAGGGGCTGAAACTCCAACTTTTATCCAGCGAATACTGGTTATTGTCAGGGTTCGGTTCTGACACCTACACTGTTCAGTGCCTGCACAGACTGGGAATAGGATAGGGTTGTGAAAATCAGAGGCTTTGTTGCTTTTGTTGACAAGGAAATTTTTACTGACCTTCACATCATGGACTATCCTGATTCAACGGGGACGTCCACAGCAGCCCACCCTTGTTAAAGTGGATATGACACCTAACAAATTAGGTAAAACTGATATAAATATCAAAAATATGCATACAGTATAGTAAGTTGAAAGTGGTTTTAATCATTATCACTGAGAAATAAAGTTTGTACAGCTTCTCAAAAGTGTGTTTCTTGGAAAGCGCGATGGCAGCATTCCATCAGCGGTCATCTGTTGCCGTGACGTCACAGCCTGTAGAGTCCCATTTTTGTCTGTTCGATTGACAACAAGAACAGATAGGCCTCAGCATGGACAGTGACGAGATCGAGAACTTTTCTGACTCCTCTTCAATGTGGATTGTTTCTGTGAGGAAACTGAGACTGACTCAGATCCTGAGGATGTCGCAGCAGTGATTAGACCCTACAGATTCGAGCTGTATCTTTCAGACGAACATTCAAACCGGAAGCATTCTGACAGCGAAAATAATGCCAACGGTGCTTATGGCAGAGCCGAAGTAGAGGCAAGAGACGCGCCAGTTCCAATGGACTTTGAAAGGCTGCAGAATACAGCATGGTAAGGGAGGCTTTGATTTTTGTTGCTGCTGTTTATAACACTATAATTATAGCATTTTCGATTCTAGTGTCTGTTTACCACCTTTGTTATTTTTCCGGACCCGCAATAGTGTAGCTACTACTTGCAGACTACTGTCATTACCTTTGCGTTTTTGCCGAGACATACAAAATTCTACAAACCCACGTCCAATCTCCGCTGTTTCTCTAATGTAGCAGATTTTCTAAGCTTCATAAGCGTTGCCGTGGACGTCGATGTGCCGCGGGGAAAGATGGTTGGAACAGCCCCCGGCAACAAAGCCTTCTTGTGACGTACATTTATCCCAAGCTGCTCCTTCAAAGCTGGGACGGCGTCGAAACACCCATCTTCAAAATGTGCACAGCACAACAAAGAATACGCGGTCGGCCTCCATAGCGTCCCCTTCGTCAGACCTGATCTTGTACGACAAACTTGCTGAACCCACTTTTCGCAGAGATTTTTGTCCTGTGTAAACTTGAAAAGGCTAAAACCTTTCACCCTTGTGTTTGTGCAATATGATGTGACACACTGGTCAGGCATATCGACAAACAAGTCCCTGAGAGCTGTGTTTAATCAAAGTTTCTGCCACTAAAAAAAGTGTAAACAACGGCCGCTAAGCGTGCAAGCTGATATGGTCTACAGGCAGTGAGGTATTTCCAGTTTTGTGCTTAGCAAGAAGCTGGTCACAGGGCGTGCAGATTTTTCAGTGGCGGGACGTTCAAATGTTGTATGTAACGGGAGAACCACATCCATTTTCCCAAAACGCTTAGGTTGACCGAATGATATAACCTTTGTTACATGTAAAAAGACTATGTTGTCTTTAAGTGTCATATCCACTTTAATAGAGCATCCAGAAGACTGGCACTTGCTGTCATCAATGACATCAGTGCAGGACCACTGTACAGTGAATATGAGGTCAGGCCAGCTAGCTTTACACCTGTTTACAACATATTTGTGCTCATCATGGGACTGGGTCCTGTTGTAAGTAAGATGGAGCAAACTGATGATGTCCTGCAAATGACCAGTGATTTGCTGGGATACAAGAAAACTCACATCAAAAGAGTCACCAAAGTGTATATAGTAAAGGAAGTGGATGAAAAATAGAATCTCGAGACACCGAAAGGAGCACACACTGTGTCCGTCTGATCAGCTATGTGCAGCTGCAAACGGGATAACTGCTTGAGGCAACCTAAGCAGATAGCCAGATCCACAGCTACTGTTGTATTACTGTTTGACACAATCCAAGGATCCACCAAGGACTGAGAAAAAGCGAGTGTTTAAACAGTGTTTCATCAGATTATGTCACTCTGTTTGAACATGGAATTGCTGATGCAATGATCTGCTGGAATGTACTTGAAAGGGGTATTGATGTACAACACCAAAGTGAATGTAAGCAAAACATCCCCTGACAACAGAAAAAAATTGAAAAACTACAACATATTTCAATGATTTAACATGTTTTATATAAAGGTGAATTGTAGACATTTTTCCAGTGAGTACGAGAGAACTGGGATGAGCTTTACTCTGTGGTCGCTAAACTGATTCATCACATTATCTCTAACTGAACCTGTTAACTGATGCTTGATTTCTCTGTGTGTATGTGTGTGTGTGTGTGTGTGTGTGTGTGTGTGTGTGTGTGTGTGTGTGTGTCTTTCACACTCCAGTTTTGAATAGAAAGAAAAGCCTGTATAATTTCAAAATATAAAAGCTTTACATCTTACAAAGCTGCATTGTTGTGGTAATTTAATTGACTTGTAAAAAAAAAAAAAAAACAAACAAAAAAAAATAAATAAAACAAGAGGGAAAATAATCTTTTCTTGCACATAATTCATTTGGAAAACCTCGTGTTGGTTACAAAATTACAGCAAAAGACACTGCATCCACCATCAGAAAGTGCTTCAGCTGTGATACCCATTGTATGCAAATATTGAATAATTAATAATACTTGGAACATTTTTACGTCATAATTTCAAAAACGAGCTGAGGACAGGCTTCTCAAGTTTGGGCAATCCAGCTATTTGTGATGTCTTACTACCAAATTAGGGTTGTCAAACAGAAATGAAAGAAAATGTGTCCAGTGTGTGATGCAGCATTATAATACCGTTCATAATTTGGTATTGCCATAAAAGATTAAAAATGCAATTCAGAAAGATGTTTAGGAAGCCAAAATGTGAGGTTGTATATTTCATCAATGTGGAGTGAATCCTTTAATTAGGCATTCACTAAAAATAAATACTACCAGTCAAGTTTGAGCACACTATCTCATTCAACTGATTGGAAAAGTGTCCAAACTTCTGACTGGTACTGTACACATAAGATAACCTAGAACAACAATAATGTGCACACACCTCACCCGCCACCATCACAAGCGCCAAAGCAGTTTCATCGCAAGTCGCTGTTAATTTCCAATCGGCACAATTATCATTTGCATGCCCAATGCCCAGAATCTTTAACCCTTTAATATCTTCACATTTTTCAATAGAATGTAGTAGATAGCAGGATGCTCTAACAATCGGTTGAATTATTAAAGGGCTAAAGAGAAAGTTTACTTCATCTCCTTTGTCTGCCCATGTGTGTATTGGCCTTAAAATGGGGTACTGTCAAATGCAGTGTTAGAATATGTGCATCTTAAGGCAGCAAGACTGTCATTGTACCATAAACTATGAGGAACCTGGTCTAAAATTTAGCCCAGAGTTGTCCTACTAATTATTAGGCACATTATTCAGATTCACTTTACCAAGGTAGGTTTGGATGTTATGCATGCACCCTGCCTGTCCACACAATGAAACTGAATTGAGAACAACAACTAGATTAAATGAAATAAAAGTAAAAGTAATCAGAATCACCTTTATGGTCATTGCACAGCAATCAGCACAACGAAATTTGCTTGTGCATCCTCAAAAACAATGACCACCCTCACACACAACTTACCAACACACATACTTCAATAAATATTAAAAAACATCAGGAGATGGAGGGGGGAGGTGGAAGGCAAGCTCGGAGACAAACATAACTCGTATTGCACTGATCCTACATTGTCATAGTCCTATATTGCACGTATCCCTCTAAAACATCAATTAACATTAAAAATACCCAACTTAATAAAACCCCTTGAATAGCTTTAAAACAGTAATAAATATACCTAAAAATGAAAAATAGTTAAAAACAAATATTGCACATGTCCGCCCTTGTTCTAATTAGAATAATGCAATTGTTCCAACTGGAGCTTGGGCGTGTCTGTTCAGTTCTGTAACAGCTCGAGGAAAAAAAGCTGTTTTCAGCCTTGTGGTGTGAGCTTTAAAGGCTCGATAACGCCTGCCGGATGGAAGCAAAGAAAAAAGGTGGTGTGAGAGGTGTGTTCCATCCTCCAGAATACTGCTTACTCGGTGGAGGCAGCGAGTAAATACTAATGAATAAAACAACCTTGGCCCTACTGCTTCAACTCAAGGAACTTTGGTAGCGACTCATTGCTCAAGCATTTTATGCATTGTATGCAGATCCATTAAGTCACCACAAACCTCTTTAATAAGTCAGCTGTCCAATAGTGTGTGTGCCAAGTTGCAGTGCACCCCAGCTATTCGTTCATTCACTTCACTTCCTATACCCACATATTCCATTTAAGTGTCATACAGCGTATCTGGAATGTATTCACAGTGGTTCTCTTTTTCCACACCATTTTGTTACGTTACAGCCTTTCAAAATGAATGAAATTATTTTTTTCTTTACAATTCTACATACTTTATCCTATACATACCCCATAATAACAATGTGAAAAAAGTTTTTTTTTTTTTTGTTTTTTTTTTTGTTAATTTATCTATACATAAAGGGCTAAGTCTGTCTGTCTGTCTGGGATAAACTCCCAAACTATAATATGTAGCCCTAAAAACTATATATATTCTGAATCCTCATGACATGGGGAACTGAAAATTACCCCCAAAATTGCCATTTATGTAAGATCATACAGTGTTGTACCATGTGCAATAAACTCCCAAACTATAATATGTAGCCCTAAAAACCAGAGGTGTCAAATCCAGCTTCAGAAAGTAAAAACCCTCCCATATGTTGCTTCTACCTGTGCAACTAAAACAAGTGATCTCAATAATTAGCTCTTCCACGTGCCTGAAGAGCTGAACTAATTACAATCAGCTGGTTTATTGGGAAAATGGAACAAATATGTGGTTGGACTTTTACTTTCTGAAGATGGATTTGACACCTCTGCTAAAAACTATACATATTCTGAATCCTCATGACAGTGGGAAGAAATTGGTACCATTTTTACAAAAGTTGCACTGAAAATTACCCCCAAAATAGCCATTTATGTAAGACCATACAGTGTTGAACCATGTGCTTTTCATGCTGCTACTTCTGTCTGTCTTTCTGTCTGTCTGGGATAAACTCCCAAATTATAATATGTAGCCCTAAAAACCATATATATATTCTGAATCCTCATGACATGGGGAACAAACTGGTACAATTTTTCTTTAAAAAATGGAACTGAAAATTACCCCCCAAAATTGTTGGCTGTGGGTATGACCAGGCAGATTCAAATATCCAGCCCTGTATACTCGTATGTGTTGGCCATCTCTGTTTATTTAATCCCTTCCTTCAGCTGCTTTATGTTGTCAACTGTTAAGCACCTGACTGTCCTGTACAACCCAGTTTACCTTCCTGTCTGAATACATTTATTTTATGTTTGTAAAATTGCAATGTAAAAACAGTGAAATACACCACTACTTCAATTTTGATTCATTGATATTTACATTTACAGTTACCTACCTTTTGTGTGTAATTTTGTTATAAATTTGATTGCAAAACAAAGTCTGCATGAAGGACTTCATATGTGTTTGTCTTTTAACCAAGTATTTCCACTTAGTTTGGGGAGTCCACCTCTTATAGTTCTGCTGGACAAACTTTAACCCATTAATTATTATATTTATAATAATCAGCGTTAAAAAAACAAATGTTGGGCAATTGTTTTGATTAAAATGATTGGCATTTGGCTTATCTCTAAAACAGGTTAACCTGGGTAATGCCGGGTACCCCAGCTAGTTCAAAAAAAATAAAACACTATACTTTAATAGCATGGAACAACTCAACAGCTATTTTCCAAATACAAAAACCAACAACACAGAACAAGACAAAGGAACAAATTGGATAATATCCCTTTTGCAGAACCGGTCCTAAACTTTAAAAAGTATTATTAAAATGTATATATTATGCTGGACAGTTTTTTATTCATTGATAATAGGACAACACTGGTGTTAACAATTACAACCTGAATTCAGCATTTCATCTTCAGTAATGTAGCCAGGGCTGACAAACACTCTATTCATTTTTTTTCATGAAAAGCCTCTGATATGGTTTATGAGCCTGGACTTGTCATCTGACGGGAAAAATTCACTAAAATGTACTCAGTCAGCACCTCTTCTTCACTTCACATATTTTCCTGTACAACATGACAGGAACCTTCAACAACTACTGATGCAGAGAATGCATCATTTTGAACAAACTGTACTTTTCCTCTCTCTCTCTCTCTCTCTCTCTCTCTCTCTCTCTCTCTCTCTCTCTCTCTCTCTCTCTCTCTCTCGCTCTCTCTCTCTCTCTCTGTTTTGTAATGGATTTGCTTGTGAGAGCGTGGAATTGGTTTGTGATACAAGCATGCAAGATCAGAAAGTGTATGTTAGTTTTGTGGACTGTATTTCTTGTGGAAGGCTGCTGGAGTTGAATTTGCTCTTGATATTAACACAATACAGCACTTCTAGGACTGGGTGGATGTGGGGTATTGTGTACAGCTTGCCTCTGCCTTTTCTTATCACTTAAAATTTCTAAATCCTTTGAGAGCTGCTTGTAGTTATATCTTTGTCATCTTTCAGCAACAGGTGTCAATAAATGGAGCTATTTGTATTCACCACTCACACTATAAATCAGCTTTCCAGAACAGTTCACATATTAGTAAATAGCTCGATGCTGAAAAACCTAATTGTAGACAATACAGTGTGGGCATATACTACCAACTACGTGGGACTTGTTGCATTGTTGGAAGAATATTTCATAAACAAAAAGTGGCAGTAAGAGAGTGCAACACTCATGCTGTAGGAGTTTGATGAGTTGTGCTAATTAATTAGTCACAAAACAATCAGCATGGAGTACTGCTTGACTGTGTCCTTCTGCTACTCTCCAGTTATGGATCCAAAGCTTTAACTTGTTGAAGAAAAAAAAAAAACTGGAACCCAGAGATAAAACCTGGAGATAATTTAAAAAGTCTTTGTTAGGTCATGGTTAATTTTGTAGCTGAAACTATGACTACTGTATGCATTTCAGCCATGAAGGCATTTATCAGGGTAAGTGTCTGACATAGTCTCCTTTATCGGCTCATAATCCATTTGGAAAATGCCTTGTTGTTTTACCAAATTCCAGGAAAAAAGAAAGAGATGTCAGAATGAAATCTGAGAGAGTAAATAGAAAATTAGCGAATATAATTTTACTTCTTAAATGCTTCACCTCAGGGAGCGCTGGTATTTGCTCTCATTGCCAACCTCTACACTTTGTTTGTGCACCAAACAGAGGCAAAGGAGAGAGAACACTCTTGTCTAATATGTGCACTTGTTTTCTCCCTCCTCCTGCTGGAGGCTAACATTATGAATCTCTGGCAAGCATCAGAGAGAAAACAGCTCACACTGTACAACTGCTGTCATCCACATATTGCAACACATTGTTTTTCACGTTCTGTTCAGTTTGTCAGTTTATTCTGCAGCACCACATAACAATGCAAGTCACCTCAAAGTGCTATACACAAGTTCAAGGTCTTCCACACCTCATGAGCAAACACATTGGTAATAATTGTAAGGAAAACTTGTTTCAGCATATTTTGGATTTACAGGAAGAAACATCAAGCAGTACAGACTCAGTGGTGTGACCATCTGCTATGGCCATTCTCGAACAAAGCAAATCAAAAAGCTTAACACAAGACTGGCAGAATATGCAATGACAGAGATGAAACATTATATATAAATTGTTGGTGTGGATGCCCCCCCCAGCCGTGTCTCTAGGGAGGTGTTCCAGGCACATCCAACTGGAGGATTCAGAGGCATTCCTAAGCCTCAGAATGTCAGTGTCAATGCTTTCTTATTTTTGTATAAAATCAGTGCATTAATACCTCAATCTCTCATCAGAAGGCCCAGGGCTCTCCACATGAAGTTCTGCCTGAAGAGGGGTGGGCCGATGCACGAACATGACCAATGTCATGTACATCAGAATGCCAATGTCAATAAAATGTCTAATTTCACTGAAAATAAAAAAATATATATCACTAATAACTCACCTAATTGTGTCCATTTTTTGTCCTTTTCTTATTCATTAATGTATTTCATGTATCTTAATTTAGTTTAATTCCAGCAGGGTGTTTAACCAACTTTCTTAAAAAATAGGGCTGGGCTACTGCTTGGCCCTGGACCCTCTGAGGGGCAAATACAGTAATAAATCAGGTGATTAAAAAAAAACTGAATTACATATCATCAGGCATAGCTGTGTTGATGTTGTGACATTACAACAAAAGTTAGTCTGGTGAAAATGCACAACTGTGTCGTTGTTCTCCTTGTAGACAGCAGTTGTAAAACACTACAGATACTGAAAAACTGTCATTGAATCAGTCTGTAAATATGTGTTAGTGGTTTCAGACTGAAAAGAATTTTGATTCTGGCTTGAGCTTAAAAGGAAACGTAAAACTGCTCTTATTCACACGAAGAGAGTCCAGAAACCATTATTTTTCTGTAGATAGTGTTTGAATGTCGGTGTTCTCTGCTCAATGCCGCATGTTTTATGGGTTTATTTCTACTCCATAAAGTGCATACGTCTGTCAAGCTTCAATGCACCGTGCTAATATTTGCTATAAAGAGACAGCGGTACCTTATGTCTGTAAATCTTGCTCCTGAGTCGTTCCATGTCCTCTCTCAACAGTGTGTAACAGTCTTATTACAGTGTCGTTACACTGCATTAGTGTTGCACTCTTATCTTTCCTTCTTGTCACAGATCGACTAAAACGCATCCAGGACCTGTGGTTCATTTGAGTGACAGTCCAAAGGATGAGGGCAAGGTGAGTTTGCAGAAAACAAACACACTAGCAATTCCTGTCCTTTCCATTGTGCACTAAAGCTCTCTTCCATTTCTCTGACACTATGCTGCACACCTCTGTCATATTGCAGCAAATGTTGTCACCTGTTTCAAGCAGCCTTCTACATGTTTTGCTTGAATTTTAAAAACTGCAAGTTTCGAGCTGGCAAAACAGTTTTGATCCAAGCTACAAGACTTAAAATCTGCATCATCCCAAATGAAACTAAACGTTTCAGATGCATTCAAGAATTTCATCACTTTGACACAAACAAAATATTCAGTCAAACTAGCATGTTTCGAGGTTCAGCCCTTTCTTTCTAACTCCTACACCAATTATTGTATCTTTCTGGTATATGCCAGATATTCAAGGTTAAATTATGCAACTCAATCTGCAAGCATGCAGAAGTGAGAGTGTGATGTTTAGAGCTCCGTGTGTCGCTTACAGTACAGTTGTATTGATGCATTCTGTTTGTGTGGATGCTGTGAGGACAGATTTGTGTTTGGAACTGTATTGTGCCAGAAATATTGAAGATATTATGAAAGGAAAATTTGGTATCACCTTATAATTACATATTACACGCATTTGTTAAGCGTTAATACAACCCCTATTCCAATGAAGTTGGGACGTTGTGTAAAATGTAAATAAAAACAGAATACAATGATTTGCAAATCTTCTTCAACCTATATTCAACTGAATACACCACAAAGACAAGATATTTAATGTTCAAACTGATACACTTTATTGTTTTTGTACAAATATTTGCTCATTTTGAAATGGATGCCTGCAACACGTTTTAAAAAAGCTGGGACAGTGGTATGTTTACCACTGTGTTACATCACCTTTCCTTCTAACAACACTCAATAAGCATTTGGGAACTGAGGACTCTAATTGTTGAAGCTTTGTAGATGGAATTCTTTCCCATTCTTGCTTGATGTATGACTTCAGTTGTTCAACAGTCTGGGGTCTCCGTTGTTGTATTTTGCGCTTCATGATGCGCCACACATTTTCATGGCCAAGAGGTCTGGACTGCAGGCAGGCAAGTCTAGTACCTGCACTCTTTTACTACAAAGCCACGCTGTTGTAAAACGTGCAGAATGTGGTTTGGCATTGTCTTGCTGAAATAAGCAGGGACATCCCTGAAAAAGACGTTGCTTGGATGGCAACAGGTGTTGCTCCAAAACCTGGATGTACCTTTCAGCATTAATGGGGCCATCAAAGATTTGTCAGTTGCCCATGCCATGGGCACTAACACATCCCATAACATCACACATGCTGGCTTTTCAACTTTGCGCTTGTAACAATCTGGATGATCTTTTTCCTCTTTTGTCCAGAGGACACAACGTCCATGATTTCCAAAAACAAATTGAAATGTGGACTCATCAGACCACAGCACACTTTTCCACTTTGCATCTGTCCATTTCAAATGAGCTCAGGCTCAGAGAAGGCAGCGGCATTTCTGGATGTTGTTGATGTATGGCTTTCGCTTTGCATGGTAGAGTTTTAACTTGCACTTGTAGATGTAGCGACGAACTGTGTTAACTGACAATAGTTTTCAGAAGTGTTCCTGAGCCCACGCGGTAAGATCCTTTACACAATGATCTTGGATTTTAATGCAGTGCCGTCTGAGGGATCGAAGGTCACGGGCATTCAGTGCTGGTTTTTGGCCTTGTCGCTTATGTGTAGAAAGTTCTCCAGATTCTCTGAATCTTCTCATTATATTATGGACTGTAGATGATGGAATCCCTAAATTCCTTGCAATTGAATGTTGAGAAACATTATTCTTAAACTGTTGGACCATTTTTTCACGCAGTTGTTCACAAAGTCGCGATCCTCACCCCATCTTTGCTTGTGAATGGCTGAGACTTTTTGGGATGCTCTTTTTGCATTCATCAACTTTCCGAGTCTTTTGTTGCACCGTCCCAACTTTGTTGAAACATGTTGCAGGCATCCATTTCAAAATGAGTAAATATTTGCACAAAAACAACAAAGTCTATCAGTTTGAACATTAAATATCTTGTCTTTGTGGTTTATTAAATTGAATATAGGTTGAAGAGGGTTTGCAAATCAAATCAAATCAAATCAATTTTATTTATATAGCGCCAAATCACAACAAACAGTTGCCCCAAGGCACTTTATATTGTAAGGCAAGGCCATACAATAATTACGGAAAAACCCCAATGGTCAAAACGACCCCCTGTGAGCAAGCACTTGGCAACAGTGGGAAGGAAAAACTCCCTTTTAACAGGGAGAAACCTCCAGCAGAACCAGGCTCAGGGAGGGGCAGTCTTCTGCTGGGACTGGTTGGGGCTGAGGGAGAGAACCAGGAAAAAGACATGCTGTGGAGGGGAGCAGAGATCAATCACTAATGATTAAATGCAGAGTGGTGCATACAGAGCAAAAAGAGAAAGAAACACTCAGTGCATCATGGGAACCCCCCAGCAGTCTAAGTCTATAGCAGCATAACTAAGGGATGGCTCAGGGTCAACTGATCCAGCCCTAACTATAAGCTTTAGCAAAAAGGAAAGTTTTAAGCCTAATCTTAAAAGTAGAGAGGGTGTCTGTCTCCCTGATCTGAATTGGGAGCTGGTTCCACAGGAGAGGAGCCTGAAAGCTGAAGGCTCTGCCTTCCCATTCTACTCTTACAAACCCTAGGAACTACAAGTAAGCCTGCAGTCTGAGAGCGAAGCGCTCTATTGGAGTGATATGGTACTATGAGGTCCCTAAGATAAGATGGAACCTGATTATTCAAAACCTTATCAGTAAGAAGAAGAATTTTAAATTCTATTCTAGAATTAACAGGAAGCCAATGAAGAGAGGCCAATATGGGTGAGATATGCTCTCTCCTTCTAGTCCCTGTCAGTACTCTAGCTGCAGCATTTTGAATTAACTGAAGGCTTTTCAGGGAACTTTTAGGACAACCTGATAATAATGAATTACAGTAGTCCAGCCTAGAGGAAATAAAAGCATGAATTAGTTTTTCAGCATCACTCTGAGACAAGACCTTTCTAATTTTAGAGATATTGCACAAATGTAAAAAAGCAGTCCTACATATTTGCTTAATATGCGCTTTGAATGACATATCCTGATCAAAAATGACTCCAAGATTTCTCACAGTATTACTAGAGGTCAGGGTAATGCCATCCAGAGTAAGGATCTGGTTAGACACCATGTTTCTAAGATTTGTGGGGCCAAGTACAATAACTTCAGTTTTATCTGAGTTTAAAAGCAGGAAATTAGAGGTCATCCATGTCCTTATGTCTGTAAGACAATCCTGCAGTTTAGCTAATTGGTGTGTGTCCTCTGGCTTCATGGATAGATAAAGCTGGGTATCATCTGCGTAACAATGAAAATTTAAGCAATGCCGTCTAATAATGCTGCCTAAGGGAAACATGTATAAAGTGAATAAAATTGGTCCTAGCACAGAACCTTGTGGAACTCCATAATTACCCTTAGTCTGTGAAGAAGATTCCCCATTTACATGAACAAATTGTAATCTATTAGATAAATATGATTCAAACCACCGCAGCGCAGTGCCTTTAATACCTATGGCATGCTCTAATCTCTGTAATAAAATTTTATGGTCAACAGTATCAAAAGCAGCACTGCGGTCTAACAGAACAAGCACAGAAATGAGTCCACTGTCTGAGGCCATAAGAAGATCATTTGTAACCTTCACTAATGCTGTTTCTGTACTATGATGAATTCTAAAACCTGACTGAAACTCTTCAATTAGACCATTCCTCTGCAGATGATCAGTTAGCTGTTTTACAACTACCCTTTCAAGAATTTTTGAGAGAAAAGGAAGATTGGAGATTGGCCTATAATTAGCTAAGATAGCTGGGTCAAGTGATGGCTTTTTAAGTAATGGTTTAATTAGTGCCACCTTAAAAGCCTGTGTTACAACTAATAAAGATAGATTGATCATATTTAAGATCGAAGCATTAATTAATGGTAGGGCTTCCTTGAGCAGCCTGGTAGGAATAGGGTGTAATAGACATGTTGATGGTTTGGATGAAGTAACTAATGAAAATAACTCAGACAGAACAATCGGAGAGAAAGAGTCTAACCAAATACCGGCATCACTGAAAGCAGCCAAAGATAACGATACGTCTTTGGGATGGTTATGACTAATTTTTTTCTCTAATAGTTAAAATTTTATTAGCAAAGAAAGTCATGAAGTCATTACTAGTTAAAGTTAAAGGAATACTCGGCTCAATAGAGCTCTGACTCTTTGTCAGCCTGGCTATAGTGCTGAAAAGAAACCTGGGGTTGTTCTTATTTTCTTCAATTAGTGATGAGTAGTAAGATGTCCTAGCTTTACGGAGGGCTTTTTTATAGAGCAACGGACTCTTTTTCCAGGCTAAGTGAAGATCTTCTAAATTAGTGAGATGCCATTTCCTCTCCAACTGACGGGTTATCTGCTTTAAGCTGCGAGTTTGTGAGTTATACCACTGAGTCAGGCACTTCTGATTTAAGGCTCTCTTTTTCAGAGGAGCTACAGCATCCAAAGTTGTCTTCAATGAGGATGTAAAACTATTGATGAGATACTCTATCTCACTTACACAGTTTAGGTAGCTACTCTGCCCTGTGTTGGTATATGGCATTAGAGAACATAAAGAAGGAATCATATCCTTAAACCTAGTTACAGCGCTTTCTGAAAGACTTCTAGTGTAATGAAACTTATTCCCCACTGCTGGGTAATCTCTCTCTGTCTTCAATTTCCATACCATAAGTCAGAACAAGATCTAAGATATGATTAAAGTGGTGGGTGGACTCATTTATTTGAGTTGTGAGCTCTTGCCTGCCTCTACTGGTGGTTGGCTCTCACTGCGGTATTGTATCACTTCCTGTTCCGGAGCACAGTCGTGTTTTGCTGTATCTGTTAGCTGTTTAATCTGCACAGTTAGATTGATCTAGTTAACTAGATAACGATTTGTGTCACAGGGTAATCTTCAAGTGCCTTAACTAAAGCACTCCCTCTGCTGAATCACCTCTAAATTATTTACACATTATTCACTTTGTGTGTTTTTAGGAATCCGCTAGCTTAACGCAGCTACTAGCTCTTAGCCGGTTTAGCATGGCGGCTTCTCCTGTCTCTCCCGCACTTTTCTGCTCTGGGTGTGAAATGTTTAGTTATTCCTCGGCCTCCTTTAGCAGTAATGGTACTTGTAATAAGTGTAGCTTATTCGTAGCTTTGGAGGCCAGGATGGGTGAATTGGAGACTCGGCTCCGCACCGTGGAAAATTCTACAGCTAGCCAGGCCCCTGTAGTCGGTGCGGACCATGGTAGCTTAGCCGCCGTTAGTTTCCCTCTGGCAGATCCCGAGCAGCCGGGAAAGCAGGCCGACTGGGTGACTGTGAGGAGGAAGCATAGTTCTAAACAGAAGCCCCGTGTACACCGCCAACCCATTCACATTTCTAACCGTTTTTCCCCACTCGACGACACACCCGCCGAGGATCAAACTCTGGTTATTGGCGACTCTGTTTTGAGAAATGTGAAGTTAACGACACCAGCAACCATAGTCAATTGTCTTCCGGGGGCCAGAGCAGGCGACACTGAAGTAAATTTGAAACTGCTGGCTAAGGCTAAGCGTAAATTTGGTAAGATTGTAATTCACGTCGGCAGTAATGGCACCCGGTTACGCCAATCGGAGGTCACTAAAATTAACATTGAATCGGTGTGTAACTTTGCAAAAACAATGTCGGTCTCTGTAGTTTTCTCTGGGCCCCTCCCCAATCAGACTGAGAGTGACATGTTTAGCCGCATGTTCTCCTTGAATTGCTGGCTGCCTGAGTGGTGTCCAAAAAATGAGGTGGGCTTCATAGATAATTGGCAAAGCTTCTGGGGAAAACCTGGTCTTGTTAGGAGAGATGGCATCCATCCCACTTTGGATGGAGCAGCTCTCACTTCTAAAAATCTGGCCAATTTTCTTAAATCCTCCAAACCGTGACTATCCAGGGTTGGGACCAGGAAGCAGAGTTGTAGTCTTACACACCTCTCTGCAGCTTCTCTCCCCCTGCCATCCCCTTATTACCCCATCCCCGTAGAGACGGTGCCTGCTCCCAGACCACCAATAACCAGCAAAAATCTATTTAAGCATAAAAATTCAAAAAGAAAAAATAATATAGCACCTTCAACTGCACCACAGACTAAAACAGTTAAATGTGGTCTATTAAACATTAGGTCTCTCTCTTCTAAGTCCCTGTTAGTAAATGATATAATAATTGATCAACATATTGAGTTATTCTGCCTTACAGAAACCTGGTTACAGCAGGATGAATATGTTAGTTTAAATGAGTCAACACCCCCGAGTCACACTAACTGGCAGAATGATCGTAGCACGGGCCGAGGCGGAGGATTAGCAGCAATCTTCCATTCCAGCTTATTAATTAATCAAAAACCCAGACAGAGCTTTAATTCTTTTGAAAGCTTGACTCTTAGTCGTGTCCATCCAAAGTGGAAGTCCCAAAAAGCAGTTTTATTTGTTATTATCTATCGTCCTCCTGGTCGTTACTGTGAGTTTCTCTGTGAATTTTCGGACCTTTTGTCTGACTTAGTGCTTAGCTCAGATAAGATAATTATAGTGTGCGATTTTAACATCAATCAATCAATCAATCAATTTTTTTATATAGCGCCAAATCACAACAAACAGTTGCCCCAAGGCGCTTTATATTGTAAGGCAAGGCCATACAATAATTATGTAAAACCCCAACGGTCAAAACGACCCCCTGTGAGCAAGCACTTGGCTACAGTGGGAAGGAAAAACTCCCTTTTAACAGGAAGAAACCTCCAGCAGAACCAGGCTCAGGGAGGGGCAGTCTTCTGCTGGGACTGGTTGGGGCTGAGGGAGAGAACCAGGAAAAAGACATGCTGTGGAGGGGAGCAGAGATCGATCACTAATGATTAAATGCAGAGTGGTGCATACAGAGCAAAAAGAGAAAGAAACAGTGCATCATGGGAACCCCCCCAGCAGTCTACGTCTATAGCAGCATAACTAAGGGATGGTTCAGGGTCACCTGATCCAGCCCTAACTATAAGCTTTAGCAAAAAGGAAAGTTTTAAGCCTAATCTTAAAAGTAGAGAGGGTGTCTGTCTCCCTGATCTGAATTGGGAGCTGGTTCCACAGGAGAGGAGCCTGAAAGCTGAAGGCTCTGCCTCCCATTCTACTCTTACAAACCCTAGGAACTACAAGTAAGCCTGCAGTCTGCAGTCATTCTCAGCATCCACACAGATGCTGAGAATGACAGCCTCAACACTGCATTTAATCTATTATTATACTCAATTGGCTTTGCTCAAAATGTAAATGAGTCCACCCACCACTTTAATCATATCTTAGATCTTGTTCTGACCCCATTCGTACCAGGCTGCTCAAGGAAGCCCTACCATTATTTAATGCTTCAATCTTAAATATGATCAATCTATCTTTGTTAGTTGGCTATGTACCACAGGCTTTTAAGGTGGCAGTAATTAAACCATTACTTAAAAAGCCATCACTTGACCCAGCTATCTTAGCTAATTATAGGCCAATCTCCAACCTTCCTTTTCTCTCAAAAATTCTTGAAAGGGTAGCTGTAAAACAGCTAACTGATCATCTGCAGAGGAATGGTCTAATTGAAGAGTTTCAGTCAGGTTTTAGAATTCATCATAGTACAGAAACAGCATTAGTGAAGGTTACAAATGATCTTCTTATGGCCTCAGACAGTGGACTCATCTCTGTGCTTGTCCTATTAGACCTCAGTGCTGCTTTTGATACTGTTGACCATAAAATTTTATTACAGAGATTAGAGCATGCCATAGGTATTAAAGGCACTGCGCTGCGGTGGTTTGAATCATATTTATCTAATAGATTACAATTTGTTCATGTAAATGGGGAATCTTCTTCACAGACTAAGGTTAATTATGGAGTTCCACAAGGTTCTGTGCTAGGACCAATTTTATTCACTTTATACATGCTTCCCTTAGGCAGTATTATTAGATGGCATTGCTTAAATTTTCATTGTTACGCAGATGATACCCAGCTTTATCTATCCATGAAGCCAGAGGACACACACCAATTAGCTAAACTGCAGGATTGTCTTACAGACATAAAGACATGGATGACCTCTAATTTCCTGCTTTTAAACTCAGATAAAACTGAAGTTATTGTACTTGGCCCCACAAATCTTAGAAACATGGTGTCTAACCAGATCCTTACTCTGGATGGCATTACCCTGACCTCTAGTAATACTGTGAGAAATCTTGGAGTCATTTTTGATCAGGATATGTCATTCAATACGCATATTAAACAAATATGTAGGACTGCTTTTTTGCATTTACACAATATCTCTAAAATTAGAAAGGTCTTGTCTCAGAGTGATGCTGAAAAACTAATTCATGCATTTATTTCCTCTAGGCTGGACTATTGTAATTCATTATTATCAGGTTGTCCTAAAAGTTCCCTGAAAAGACTTCAGTTAATTCAAAATGCTGCAGCTAGAGTACTAACGGGGACTAGAAGGAAAGAGCATATCTCACCCATATTGGCCTCTCTTCATTGGCTTCCTGTTAATTCTAGAATAGAATTTAAAATTCTTCTTCTTACTTATAAGGTTTTGAATAATCAGGTCCCATCTTATCTTAGGGACCTCATAGTACCATATCACCCCAATAGAGCGCTTCGCTCTCAGACTGCGGGCTTACTTGTAGTTCCTAGGGTTTGCAAGAGTAGAATGGGAGGCAGAGCCTTCAGCTTTCAGGCTCCTCTCCTCTGGAACCAGCTCCCAATTCAGATCAGGGAGACAGACACCCTCTCTACGTTTAAGATTAGGCTTAAAACTTTCCTTTTTGCTAAAGCTTATAGTTAGGGCTGGATCAGGTGACCCTGAACCATCCCTTAGTTATGCTGCTATAGACTTAGACTGCTGGGGGGTTCCCATGATGCACTGAGTATTTCTTTCTCTTTTTGCTCTGTATGCACCACTCTGCATTTAATCATTAGTGATTGATCTCTGCTCCCCTCCACAGCATGTCTTTTTCCTGGTTCTCTCCCTCAGCCCCAACCAGTCCCAGCAGAAGACTGCCCCTCCCTGAGCCTGGTTCTGCTGGAGGTTTCTTCCTGTTAAAAGGGAGTGTTTCTTTCCCACTGTCGCCAAGTGCTTGCTCACAGGGGGTCGTTTTGACTGTTGGGGTTTTTACGTAATTATTGTATGGCCTTGCCTTACAATATAAAGTGCCTTGGGGCAACTGTTTGTTGTGATTTGGCGCTATATAAATAAAATTGATTGATTGATTGATTTACATTTTGAGCAAAGCCAATTGAGTCTAATAATAGATTAAATGCAGTCATTCTCAGTATCTATGTGGATGTTAAAATCACCCACTATAATTATTTTATCTGAGCTAAGCACTAAGTCAGACAAAAGGTCTGAAAATTCACAGAGAAAGTCACAGTAACGACCAGGAGGACGATAGATAATAACAAATAAAACTGGTTTTTGGGACTTCCAATTTGGATGGACAAGACTAAGAGTCAAGCTTTCAAATGAATTAAAGCTCTGTCTGGGTTTTTGATTAATTAATAAGCTGGAATGGAAGATTGCTGCTAATCCTCCGCCTCGGCCCGTGCTACGAGCGTTCTGGCAGTTAGTGTGACTCGGGGGTGTTGACTCATTTAAACTAACATATTCATCCTGCTGTAACCAGGTTTCTGTAAGGCAGAATAAATCAATATGTTGATCAATTATTATATCATTTACTAACAGGGACTTAGAAGAGAGAGACCTAATGTTTAATAGACCACATTTAACTGTTTTAGTCTGTGGTGCAGTTGAAGGTGCTATATTATTTTTTCTTTTTGAATTTTTCAAATCACTGTATTCTGTTTTTATTTACATTTTACACAACGTCCCAACTTCATTGGAATTGGGGTTGTGCATGGTGGTGGACGGTTGTAAATGACACCAATGAGAATGAATGTATTAATAATGCGTTACAAGGGATGAACTATAGTTTACAAATTCTAACAAATGCTTGGAAAAGCACTGCATTTGTGTGTGTGCGCGCGCGCGTGTGTGTGTGTGTGTGTGTGTGTGTGTGTGTGTGTGTGTGTGTGTGTGTGTGTGTGTGTGTGTGTGTGTGTGTGTGTGTGTGTGTGTGTTCAATTCCTTCAATTATAGCTAACAATCTGCACTCCAAGTATTTCTTGAATGTTTCATTTCAACTTCACTGTGGTGGTATGCAAAGACACAACTTTAATAAAAATGTCCATTCACTTATAGACCTACCACTTTTCTGGGTGTATAAATATTCAAAACTTTCTTCATATGAATACAGTAAATTAAGAAGATTTATATGCAACTCAGCCTGGGCTTTTTGAAACGTTATTACCACTGAAGCATTTTCATTGCAGTTTTCTGGTATTTAGGGACAGACACACCCTTTGCAGTCAGTTCTGTTAGTGCTTGTTGCATTGAAATCAACCATGACCAGAGAATTGTCATCTGTTGTGCAGATGATGAGACACACAAAGATGGCCTAACTCTGATGCTCGTTGTACACTCACTGACAGGGAAAATGTCTGACACCATGTGGGGAGCTGGTGGTCTGGCAATTAACATTATGGGCTTATGATTAGAGGATCCTTGGTTTAGTTCCCTATTAGACAGGAAACTCACAAAGGTGTTAATCTCCAAATTGTCCCCAGTGTGCTGTAGAAATGCATTCCATTTACCATCCAAAGGCACTGGTCAGCAGTAACTATCTCCCAACTGCCATTTCCAGGTCTTCCCCAACTGAGGTCTCATCATTTCCAGATCTTCCCCAACTGAGGTCTAGCCATTTCTAGGTCTGCAGGGATCATTGCAGATGTAATGGGGAGTTTCTAAACTCCATAGAGAGCAGTGGATGATGGTTGTCCTTGTTCAAAGTGTCCAACCATATGAGATGCATCAAGGATATATAGCGTGCCTATCACGTCCACATCACGAACTAAAATAATTTTTAGTGAATGCATACAGATTGGCCACAAATAAAGCGTTTGTATTACATCTGCTTTGCATCTGATTTGCAAACAATTTACGAATGCATAACAACCCAAACCCAAAGTACTATATAAATGTGGTAGAAATCGACATATTTGCCAGTCATTGCCAGTCCAGCTGTGGAGAAGTACAGATGTATACTCAACAAAAATATAAATGCAAAACTTTTGGTTTTGCTCCCATTTTGTATGAGATGAACTCAAAGATCTAAAACTTTTTCCACATACACAATATCACCATTTCCCTCAAATATTGTTCACAAACCAGTCTAAATCTGTGATAGTGTCATTCAATACGCACATTAAACAAATATGTAGGACTGCTTTTTTGCATTTGCACAATATCTCTACAATTAGAAAGGTCTTGTCTCAGAGTGATGCTGAAAAACTAATTCATGCATTTATTTCCTCTAGGCTGGACTATTGTAATTCATTATTATCAGGTTGTCCTAAAAGTTCCCTGAAAAGCCTTCAGGTAATTCAAAATGCTGCAGCTAGAGTACTGACAGGGACTAGAAGGAGAGAGCATATCTCACCCATATTGGCCTCTCTTCATTCGCTTCCTGTTAATTCTAGAATAGAATTTAACATTCTTCTTCTTACTTATAAGGTTTTGAATAATCAGGTCCCATCTTATCTTAGGGACCTCATAGTAGCATATCACCCCAACAGAGCACTTCGCTCTCAGACTGCAGGCTTACTTGTAGTTCCTAGGCTTTGTAAGAGTAGAATGGGAGGCAGAGCCTTCAGCTTTCAGGCTCCTCTCCTCTGGAACCAGCTCCCAATTCGGATCAGGGAGACAGACACCCTCTCTACTTTTAAGATTAGGCTTAAAACTTTCCTTTTTGCTAAAGCTTATAGTTAGGGCTGGATCAGTTGACCCTGAACCATCCCTTAGTTATGCTGCTATAGACTTAGACTGCTGGGGGGTTCCCATGATGCACTGAGTATTTCTTTCTCTTTTTGCTCTGTATGCACCACTCTGCATTTAATCATTAGTGATTGATCTCTGCTCCCCTCCACAGCATGTCTTTTTCCTGGTTCTCTCCCTCAGCCCCAACCAGTCCCAGCAGAAGACTGCCCCTCCCTGAGCCTGGTTCTGCTGGAGGTTTCTTCCTGTTAAAAGGGAGTTTTTCCTTCCCACTGTCGCCAAGTGCTTGCTCACAGGGGGTCGTTTTGACTGTTGGGGTTTTTCCGTAATTATTGTATGGCTTTGCCTTACAATATAAAGCGCCTTGGGGCAACTATTTGTTGTGATTTGGCGCTATATAAATAAAATTGATTTGATTTGATTTGATTTGATAGTGAGCACTTCTCCTTTGCAGAGATAATCCATCCCACCTCACAGGTGTGCCATATCAAGATGCTGATTAGACACCATGAATAGTGCACAGGTGTGCCTTAGACTGTCCACAATAAAAGGCCACTCTGAAATGTGCAGTTTTGTTTTATTGGGGGGGGATACCAGTCAGTATCTGGTGTGACCACCATTTGTCTCATGCAGTGCAACACATCTCCTTCGCATAGAGTTGATCAGGTTGTCAATTGTGGCCTGTGGAATGTTGGTGCACTCCTCTTCAATGGCTGTGCGAAGTTGCTGGATATTGGCAGGAACTGGTACACGCTGTCATATACGCCGGTCCAGAGCATCCCAAACATGCTCAATGGGTGACATGTCCGGTGAGTATGCCGGCCATGCTAGAACTGGGACATTTTCAGCTTCTAAGAATTGTGTACAGATCCTTGCAACATGGGGCCGTGCATTATCCTGCTGCAACATGAGGTGATGTTCTTGGATGTATGGCACAACAATGGGCCTCAGGATCTCATCACGGTATCTCTGTGCATTCAAAATGCCATCAATAAAATGCACCTGTGTTCTTCATCCATAACAGACACCTGCCCATACCATAACCCCACCACCACCATGGGCCACTCGATCCACAACATTGACATCAGAAAACCGCTCACCCACACAACGCCACACACGCTGTCTGCCATCTGCCCTGAACAGTGTGAACCGGGATTCATCCGTGAAAAGAACACCTCTCCAACGTGCCAAACGCCAGCAAATGTGAGCATTTGCCCACTTAAGTCGGTTACGACGACGAACTGGAGTCAGGTCGAGACCCCGATGAGGACGACGAGCATGCAGATGAGCTTCCCTGAGACAGTTTCTGACAGTTTGTGCAGAAATTCTTTGGTTATGCAAACCGATTGTTTCAGCAGCTGTCCGAGTGGCTGGTCTCAGACGATCTTGGAGGTGAACATGCTGGATGTGGAGGTCCTGGGCTGGTGTGGTTACACGTGGTCTGCGGTTTTGAGGCTGGTTGGATGTACTGCCAAATTCTCTGAAACGCCTTTGAAGACGGCTTATGGTAGAGAAATGAACATTCAATACACGAGCAACAGCTCTGGTTGACATTTCTACTGTCAGCATGCCATTTGCACGCTCCCTCAAATCTTGCGACATCTGTGGTATTGTGCTGTGTGATAAAACTGCACCTTTCAGAGTGGCCTTTTATTGTGGGCAGTCTAAGGCACACCTGTGCACTAATCATGGTGTCTAATCAGCATCTTGATATGGCACACCTGTGAGGTGGGATGGATTATCTCAGAAAAGGAGAAGTGCTCACTATCACAGATTTAGACTGGTTTGTGAACAATATTTGAGGGAAATGGTGATATTGTGTATGTGGAAAAAGTTTTAGATCTTTGAGTTCATCTCATACAAAATGGGAGCAAAACCAAAAGTGTTGCGTTTATATTTTTGTTGAGTGTAGTTATGGATCCCCAAAGACGTAGTGTGAGAGTTGCTGCCATCCAACAACATACCAATCAATTTGTCCAAGTTCAGAAACAACTTCCAGGACCTCATCGACAGCAGCGGCTTCAGGGGGTGGGGTGGGAGACCTGGCCCTATCTGTTGTTGGAGGAGGTGGGGTGGGAGATGGAGCCCTCTCTTCTGCATCAGCAGCAGCCTTCTGCCTCTTCCTCCCCTGCTTCTTTGATGTCAGTCATAATGCTGATGCCGCGCATGCGCAATTCAACCGCTGTTTCTGCAACACGTGTGCAATGCATTCCCAATACATCCATAATACGTCTGTGATAATCGCAGTGCGTCCGATCCATTTCCTCAATACATGCGTTATACATCCATATTGCCCTTTGGGGTCGATGCCGTCGTATATGACGGCTAAGACCAAGCTTTACTAAATTATAAATAACTTTTTAATGATATGAGATAGAAACTTACTTTTTTGTTGTTTTTTTGCTGAAAAGTTAACACAACAAAAACATATATATTCTGAAAGTACAGGTTGTCCTGAAAAAAAAGAGACATAAAACTTGATTGTGGGATGCAGGTAGAGCTGTTAACAGCAATAATAAAACATTTATGCCAGGTGAGTGAACTGTCCAAAAAATGCCCTTGGACCCCAGAGGGTTAATATATCATGAATTCATACTGAGAAATTTGTTATTTTTGGCCAGTTTTGTTGCGGACAACAATGAACGCCTGAAATTTGTATACTCAATTCATGTGCAATTAATCTTCTCCCCGGTGGGGCCGGGCCATTAGACAGTACATTGGCACCACACACACACTCATAATAGAGCAGCAGGACTGATGAAACACGAGATTTACTTTACCAGTGTGAAATTTCCAGAGCCATTTGACAGTAGTTGGAATCAATCCCTCAAGCATTCCAAGTATAGTACAGCAGTCCCATATATAGTCCAACAATGTGTCCAGGGTGACATGAAGTCTGTGGGGACAGTATCAAACTATCTCAAGAACTAAGAAGCTGGACACAACTTACAAATACAACCAGGAAGTCAGCTACTAACCCTAAAGTGTTTGTAAACCTGACTTCAGTGAAGTACTTGAACAATTTTCATGACAAAAAAAAAAATGTTTTTGGAGCCTTACCAGGCTTTCAGTCAAATAAGATACTTATGTCCATGTCCATGTTGTATGTCTTAATTTTATTTGCTTGTATGGTCCCAAAGTTTAATTTTAGTCTATTTGCTGTTTCGCATTTGTGAATCTTGCACTGTCTCGTGGTCCGTGACTCATGCGAGAGTTCGGTTTCACTGGAGTTCTGGTTTAGACCACAATGTAAACACACCTCGTGAAGTATGGACAACAAAACAACATCAGGGCACAGCAGAAGTCCATCACAGGTCCTACACCTCTTCTAGATAACCCTCTCAACTTGAGAGAACGTGTCATCATAATTGTTCGTGAACTCGCTGAATCGGCGCCATCCACATTAAAGTCAAAGTCAGTTTTATTGTCAATTCTTCACATGTACCATACATACAAAGCATTCGAAATTATGTTTCCCACCATCCCTCGGTGAAATATTCCTGACAGTAAGGTAGTCAATAAGACAAACATATCTAGCATTCAAGTAAACCATAAGGTGATGAAGACACAAAATGAAGACACACACACACACACACACAAAAATGCAATGATGAACTAAAAGCACACTATTCACTGTGATAAGTGGCAACAAAAATTGAAATAGTGCAGAGACAGTCAAGGCAAATAGTGGCAGCTGAGGTATTTCTGTTTGACCTAAGTGTGCAAGTGGCATAGTAGTGCAAGTACAGTTAGGTAATAGCAGCAGAAGTGTGTTTTCCTGTTTTTAAAGTGTCAAAGTGGCATAATAGTCCAAGACAGTCATTGTGTGGGTCAGAGGGTTTAACACCCAGCCGTTTCTCCCACCTCCTATTTTGACCAGAGGGTGCCAAATGGCACTGCTGGGGTAATTTACAGCTCATTAGGCCACCTTTTCTTATGTCCCTGTTCTTATGTTTCATATGTAAGTGCAGCCATTAGATCGAATGTGCCAGTACCAGTAACCGGCAGTTTGAGCTTTCTGCTCAAGCTTGCATTCTGACTTTGAGAAAGTCAGAAGTGTTATGCATATTGTTGTTCATTCGGCTGCTCCCGGTTGTGTTCGGTGTCACCACAGCAGATACAGCCAGATCCACATTGGTAATTGGCACAAGATTCACGCCGTATGCCCTTCCTGATGCAACTCCAGTTTTACCTGGAGAAACACACACAGCTGCTGGTGTTCCAAAGAGGTCTCCCACCCAAGTACTAACCAGACCCTGCTCTGCTTAGCTTCTGAGATCTGATGGGCTCAGACTGACACAGAGCAGAGTAGCTGTGTCAGCATGCATACAAATAATAAAAAAAATGACCAAAAAATGAACAAATTTAAGACTTAAAAAAACAAAGCTAAGCTTCATGAATTAAATGTAAAGGCAGTTTTCTTTTAAAATGATGATGAGCTCTCTGTTACATTTCTTTTATCATTCCATATTTGTACAATACAATATCTGATGGAAAACAGACCATGTTTAGTTTACTGTGAGAATGTTCAGTTTTTTTTAAAAAGTGGTGCAGAAGCTTCTGTTGATTAGGGAGAAGGACAGAAAGACCAAAAAAACCACCCACACCTGACACAGGGAAGAGGGCATTGTGCCAGGTGAAGCATTGCTGCAAGAAAACGCATGCCACTAAGCATTGTCTTTATTGCAAGAAGTGCACATGTGGCAAATGCAGAAAGGAGATGTTATGGCAATCTGTAAGATAATCTGTAAGCAATAAATTTCACCAAGAATGCAAACATAAACTGTGTCGACCTCTTACTACTACTGTTCCATATCTTAACAATTAAAATTAACCCTTGTGTTTCCCTGGGGTCCTGGGGTACAGTCTTTTTTACTGTAAATCACTTTTGTATTTCTGTCTAGCCCTAATATTTACATAACACAGCTGGGCGTGTCATGGCAGCAGCTGCTGAGCACTGCATACTCACAGCAACACATATCATGCTATCCATGACCACCATCACCTGTCAACACCCCACCACAATGCGCATGTATTGGCATGCTGTCCTCACAAAAATAAATAAATAAAAACAAATATCACCTTTACAACACAGTCAGCAATGAGCGCATCAGTGCGCACATCATTAGCCAGGCTGCCCCATATGAAAATATCCCCCTGATCATGTGAATGCACAGCTGCCAATCCAAATGTCACATTCACCACATGAGTTATGGTTCACATGACACCGCCGATGTGTCCATGATATGTGCATTCATGTGCATTTCATGTGCACAGGAACAGAAGGATGATACTTGATACTGCTCTTTATAATAAGAATTAAATATTTTACCAAATTGCAAATTGTTTTGCCAGAGTGCTGAAACAGTGACAGTTTTGTGTGTGTGTGTGTGTGTGTGTGTGTGTGTGTGTGTGTGTGTGTGTGTGTGTGTGTGTGTGTGTGTGTGTGTGTGTGTGTGTGTGTGTGTGTGTGTGTGTGTGTGTGTGTGTGTGTGTTTTACAGTGAGAATAGAATCATTACTAATAACATGATTGTCTTACATTTAATACATTAAACCCTCTTGGGCCGACACCGTCATATACGACGGCAGAGTGCAAGTTTTACTAACTTATAAATAACTTATGATATGAGATAGAAAATTAACTGTGGACTTTTGAGCCAGCCATCCACCATGTTTGTACTCCTCATAGAAGCTGTGTGATGACGTGTGCAATGTCAGTGTCCAGTCGGAATTGGTTCACCATCACATGGTTTTCCAATATCCAATTGTGGGGTGGATTTACCTCACGTGGTAAACCAAAGATTATTATTAGCAACAATGTGTTACTAGTTGGCCCATTTGAATAGCCCTCTGGCTGCTGGCTCCAGTGCACCCTGCGCCATTACACATAGTGATCAGTGGAAGTGATCAGAGTGAAAGAGGGCCTCATACAATCTCACGTGCTCAAACAAAGAGCGTGTGAGTATTAGGGATGCTTCACTACTTTGCCTGTGGATGTTATTGAATAAGCCTGTGGCAAGCTCTCTCCCTCCAGTGTAGGAGGATCAGGAATAATATAATATGTGTTTTAGGATATTTGAAATTATCACTTGTGGATAATCTTACCTCAAAGAAGGGCACCACCTATTTGAAGCATAGGTGTTATGTGCAGACGCGAGTTGAGGAGCGCGACCAGCGTCTGACTGAACCCAGCGCTAAATAACCAGAAAGCGGTTCCAAAAACAAAACAATTTTATTTTTCTCCCGTGCAATAATTGGTGTACAACATAAATGTGCGTTTGTCTGGCGGGGTGAAGGACGGCGCGCTCTCCAGCGCCGAAATGGATCAAAGCTCGGCGCTTCTGGACCCAGACTCACCGCCGAACACCCCCCAGGTGGATACGACAAACTGACTCTGTGAAGGATGGAAAAGGTGAGGTAAATCAACAGATACAACAAATATCCTTCAAAGGCACGCACTATCAGCAACACATTCAGGTCTGAATTTAAGCTTTATGTAAATGAGCAGCCTCTCACAACAGGTGGAGGATCATCAGTCCGTACGCCACGGCAGTGAGAAGCGAGCTGCACAATTCTCATCAATGTTCAAATATACTGCATAACAAAATACCAAATTACTGTTAACACTTATTCAGACAATCAATCACCTCTGATGTGTGCTGACAGCATGTGTCCCTCACACGTCCTCCTTCACAGGCATGATGTGTCAAACCCAGGCGCGGTCCTCAGCGTCTCACAAACGAACGTCACAAGGTCGAGTTCCCGGCAATTCTGCTTGAACCACTCATGGCTTAAATGCAGAATGCCATCTCATTATCTGCTTCAGCTGAAAGTCTTTAAGTTTGCACGTGAGCATCATCCACAGGTGCTGCGAGTCAGTAGGCCTGCACGTGAACATCCTCCACAGGTGCAGCTAATAATGCTGATGAGGGTGAAGGACTCTTCTGCCAGCATCTTCTCCACAGACAAAAACCAGTTTGCATACCACCTGGAGAGCAAAGAAAAAAAAACAACACAAAAATATCCAGCCAAACCCCCCAACACACAACAATAGGTACATTAATTTAAACATTAATTAATTAATTAGTTTCAGTTTAATTACTCAGTCTCAATTCACTCAGTCTCAATATTTCAGTCGTGTGTTCTGCAGGTCAGATCCAACACGCTCTGTAAAAACCATACAAAATCACAGACAACTTCACACATTTAAGATATTTATTTAACTCAGGCAGGAGTTAAATAACAGGACATATCACAGTAAGCAATTTGATGATGGCGAAATTCAGTGAGCAATGATTATATGACGTTCAGATAATTTGGTTTAGTAGCAGTAGTTTAGGAATGCATTTCATCCTAATAAGCAGGGAATTTACTTTGCATTTATTAACATGAGAGGAGGTTAGCGCTGTTGGATAGAGTTAAATAAAGCCACTCTGTTTTTAGCTGATACCGTAGCCAGCTCTTACTTTGGAGGTGCTGTGCAGCTGGTTTCCGTGAGGTCTGATGCTGGAAGCCATGTCTGGTTTTCAGTCAAGGAACCATCCGTCTGCACAGCTGTCTCGGATACCTTGGCAAAGGGACTCTGCCAGTCACTGCATCCAGTTTCATGGGTTACCAGGGGCGCTTTTAGTTGTAATTGCTGTGACTTGTGAGGGCAGTTCACTCTCTGTTGCGGCTTAGCTGACCTGGATGTTTTTATTTCTGCAGCGCTTATAGTGTGGGCTCATCAGAATAAAGGTTTGAGCATCTTTATTCTCTATCAGAAAAATCAAAAATTCATCTTTCATCGTCGTCTGTGAGAGCCGGGTCACATCAAAAACTCAATACAAAAATAATTGACTTTGTGAGAAAAATGTTCACGAGAGGAATTTGGAGTTTAAGAAAAAAAAAGGTTTTAATTTGAAAGATCGAAAAAGGAAGTTAAATGTGCCTGCGTGTTTAACTTTACAAAAGTTGAGCAAAAGTTATCTGTAGGAAGAAAAAGGAAAAAGGAATTTCTTGTTGGCGTGCACAAACAAGAAATAAGTTTAAGCCACGTGGTGGCAGACAAAGGGTCGTAAAATCTGGACGGCAAGGCGAGCGTCTCAGGACCCAAGATAAGAAGAGCGAAAGCCAGAGGAGAAGAGGAGAGGCAAAAAGGCAAGAGGACAAGAGGCCTATTCCCCGTGGGCACAGGCTTTTAAAGGTTTAAAAGCTCCACCCCCAAGAATTATGGGTACTGTAGTTTTTTCTGTTTCTTTGTATAGTTTTCTAATAAAACAAGTCCTGTAGGATAACTCTTGTAAATGGTTTTCCGTGGAAATACACACATAACACAATTATATTATGAAAAAGCACATTAGATAAACTTTCCACAATATATGAGCAGAGTATAAAATACCAGATATATCACTTTCATGCGTGAGGTTAAATGGTCACATGTTGTTTCTTTTTCTTTTCTTTTTTTCTGTTACAACAATAAAATGCACTTTTTAAACATGGTTACAATTTATAATACTATACAAGTCAGACATATGTCCTTCCCCAATTCGTCCAACAGGGGTCACCCTTGTTCCGTGGACTGGAAGGGACTGGGTTTTGGATTTCATCACAAAATGTGAACTTGGTCAATATTGGGTTGATTTTGATCAGAAAAACTGGACTGTGATCAACAAGTTGATGGCAATTCTTCAGTGAGATGGTTTTTCTTGAATCTGATTGTAAAGACATATTTTTAGGACTTTTGGGGGCAGATATGTCTTTCTGTGGTCTGTTTTTTTTTTTTTTGAGAGAGGAGCTGGCACATCTGGTTTGAGATCTTGATAAGGGATTCACACTCTTGTGAGGAATGCACTTTAGAAAATTTTAAATCCTGGAAAGGGTGGGGGTTTGACCCTCCGAGCCATCCTGTGTTGGCTCGAAGAGTCTCCCTTTGACACCTGGAGATATACCAGGCCTTGCTGTGTTGAGTTTCTCCTTTTGAAAAAATTGTATGACCTCTGCTTGATGCAAACTTAGGACGTTAAATGTTGGCACAGCTTTCCACTACACCAGCGTAAAGCACCGTTTATGCATATCAATGAGATGAGGGGGAGGGGCCCTTATGGTTGTTCTGCAGTCTTCTTTGCACTCCATTTACAGCCTGGTCGTACATTTTTTTTTTTGGGGGGGGGGGGGGGGGGGGGGGGGGGGTTGTGCTCCCGTGACCAAATGAGTCAAATTTTTGTGAGGGAGCTTTTTTAACTCACTATTCCTAACCCTACTCCCACCCCCAACCCTAGCCTTAACCATTACCTAATCTTACTCCTTTCCCTCACCATAACCATAACCACCCCTGACCCCCGCTTCACTTTTAATTTCGTGCAGCCATCACGAAATGAATGAGATTGAATTTGTGACGAAAATGAGGCGCTTTTCATCACAATATCACGAACCAATAAATTAATGTATATTTCATGCTGCTGAAGCACGACTTGCCATGAGACCAGGTTGCCATTTACCATCCAAAGGCACTGGCACCACTATGTATCCCCCAACTGAGGTCTAACCATTTCCAGGTCTGCAGGGAGCATGGAGTTAAAGTGTTTTTCTAACCTGAAGATGAAATTGTCATGTCTCAATGAATGAAACTGAAGACTGGGTATCATTGTAATAAAAATACTTCCTGTACTGTATTTTTGTACTACTACTCCATGGCTTTTATTTTCTTGTTAAAGTAGTTATGTACCACATGGCATGTACATGATTTTCAGCATTCAGAGGACATCTTTCAGCATTTGACCTGTTTTCTACAAGTGAGGCAAACATAATCCCAGCAGTAGCTCTGTAAAATTGTGAGATGTTTCACATATTACAGCTTTCGATGTCACGTAGTCTTTGCTCTCAGCGGGAGAGCTGTTTCTCCAGCTTTCTCAAAGCCTCTACTGCCTTTAATCCTCCTCAAGTGTCACTCGCCATCTCTTCTGCTCTGTCTATCCGATTGTGTGGACTCTACACGCACATCTTATCCTACACTTTATTTTGTGGCTGTGTGTATGCTGAAATATTTCAGTGACTTTCTTTTTGTTGGGTCTATAGGTGAAATTTGGTGGGTGCAGGTTTTCACTGACAGTATGACAGTGCTACAGTATGCGTGTGACATGATATGTGCTCAAGATTTAATAATTACTTTTGTTCATGTTTATAGAGTAACAGTTCCACCTTGGTTAAAAACATTCTTGGCGGTCTATGGCACACAGTATAAAGCACACGGCAAAACTGCAATTGAGGTGTGTTCAGCTTTGCTTTGCTATTTACATGATGTGTAATATGAGCACAAAGATACATGGCTCCAATGGCTTGTACAGTATGTATTCATTTAGCTTTGTAGTGTCTATCCAAAACTGACAAATTGACAAAAGATGAGCAAAATATTGACAAAATTGGTATACTCTCTTAACCCTCAAGTCATTTATATTTTTGTGCACCATTTTTCTCATTTGAATTGGAAAAAAAATGTTTCCTACCATGAATTTGTCAATCTATTTGTATTGCATATTTTCATAGAATTTTGCAAGGACCGGCTGATCTGCGTGGCAAGTATAATCCAAACTTGTGCAGGGTCACTTATGACCCCAGGAAGATGAGAATTTCAACAATTATAGCTTCAGATGGTATTGTACTTTGTCAACTCTAATCATTATATTTTAATGTTTTAAAGAGAAGCATGGCCAACAGACCTAGAATAGCAAGATTTACAACTGCACAACCATTGACACTGATTCTTGATGCCGAAAGTGAGGATGAAAAGGATGATGGACAAATATATTAGAGAGTGAAATAAATATGAAGAACCCTAACCCCTAACAGTCATTTAAATAGATGTATTCCAATATAAAGTCAATGGGGGTCATAAATAACCCCAATCAGTCATATTAGTCTCTAAAATACATTGAACAAAATCTTAAATGCAACATTTCTGTTTTTGCTCCCATTTTTTATAAGCTGAACTCAAAGATCTAAAACATGTACGATATGCACAAAAGACCTATTTCTTTCAAATATTGTTCACAAATCTGTATATATCGGTGTTATGGCCCAGTCACATGACACTTAACGAAGGGCAACGAAGCCCAAACTAAACAAGAAATCTGGACATTTTGCTTGTTGACAAAGACTCCTTTCTTTATACAAAATGTTTGTTCGTCCTCACCTTGAATATTGTGTGCAGGCATGGTCACCAAATATTTTAGAGAAAGTACAGAGAAGGGCCACTAAGTTGATTCCAGAATTTAAAAATTTGTCTTATGAGGACAGGCTCTTGCAACTTGGTCTCACAAGTCTTGAAGACAGATGAACTCGAGGTGATTTCATTGAAATATACAAAATTTTGCATGGCTTTGAGAATGTTGACCCCACTGTATTTTTTGAATTGAGAAGGTATACTGGCCTTAGAGGTCATGAATTGTGCTTGGAAGTTAATAGATCTAGATTAAATGTGAGGAAAGAAATCTTTAGTAACCGAGCAGTAAAGATCTGGAATAGTTTGCCACCTGAAGTGGTCTTATTCTCAAGTACAGATATTTTTAAAGCAAATTATGATCTGTATTATAGTATAATGAATGCCACCAGATTTTAGTTGTTAATAGCTGTTTTTATTGAATGTTATGATTTGTTATGATGTGTCGTTATATGCAATCATGTATACAAATATTTTACACAATAAAATGATTTAGGAATTATGAATTCATAATTTGGCCGCTGAGCCAACCTGTTTTCATGTTGCGGATATATTTTGAATTTTTATTTTAAAGGATTTTACATGACTAAGCCTTGCATTGCTGCTTGCATTGTCCGTGGGTTTCTTGTGTCTCACACTTTGTGTCTGTGTAACTGTGCACACTGCGTCTGTGCAGGTGGCTGAGATGTGTTCATCATTAAACTTGGAATTCATTTTTGAAACAATGCCTTATTTAAATACCTATTAACGTTTTGGGTTTAGGCTGAGCTAAGTAGGCTACCAGACTTGCACTGAATGTGTGTGTGTGTGCGTGTGCGTGTGTGTGTGTGTGTGTGTGTGTGTGTGTGTGTGTGTGTGTGTGTGTGTGTGTGTGTGTGTGTGTGTGTGTGTGTGTGTGGCGCTGCACTGCAGCTTGCATTATCCATGAAGAGTACTTGTGTCTGACATGTGTGCTCACTTTGCCAGTGCTGTAGGCTGATAACATTGCTTGCGATGTCCAAATGAGGCGTACTTTTTCAAACGGTGTATTATAATACCTACACCTTACCTACAACCCCAAAGGTTGGGCCCGTCTGATTTTTTCTGAGCCCACCATTTTATGATTTCTGCCTACGCCGCTGAAACAGTGGTAAAGGAAAACTGGTGTTTTTTTATTATATTATTTTTAATTTTTTTATAGGACAAATAATCAAGCAGACCAGTCAGAGGGGTGATCGTCTGCTTTCGCCATACAACCAATAACAAAAAGTCAAATAAACAAGGTACAGCAAAGAAATGATCAATTATCAAACATACAAAGACAGATGATTTCCAGTCCTGTGGTCATAATGACCATGAATCAAACCAGGTGGCAAATATAGTGGATGAGTGTCCATCAAAGTTGAGTTCTTTAAATCTTCAAAGACACTGGCACTTAAACCATCTCAGTGCTCCATTTACTGTCAATGAAGGTTCTGGCAGTACTTTTGGGATACATGTGGCAATCATCTACATGGAACATCTCATGATCAATGATGATGATGACGATGACGACAACCATAATGATGATTATTTTGTAGCTTCATCATCCACGGCACCTTGGACAATGGAACAGAGCAGAAATCAATCAGCCAGAATGAACAATTCATTGAAAGCAGTATTTTAAAACAGCTAAATAACAGACAGGCTGCAATTATGACTGCCAGTAACATAGCCCTACACATGACAGCAGCATAATTTGTCTCTGACAGCACTCAGAATGATGCCCTTCACTTTTGTGTCACTAGGGCACACTGATCGATGTTTTGGTTATGGTTAGGGACGGCACTACTCCACGCATAGTGCTGGTATTGGATGGCCCCATTGCATAGTGATGCAATGGGGCCATCCAACTTGTTGCATATTGGCATTCAGTTAAAATGAACTGTTTGAACTGTCAAAATGTGATGACCTGGGTGTGTGAGACTGTGCTCTCTGATCATTTACACATAAGAGTGTGGACAATTTATCATAAAATCTCTGACCAAAAATACAATTTGCCTGCAGTCTGAACATAGCCACATTAATTTATTTATTTTCTGTGACATATATGAGCCTGGTTTGTGTTAGTAGTTGACCAAGCAGCTCATCCCACACTTCCCTATCCTCAGCCAAGTTGTCTAATACTTTTAGAGGATCTCAACACATTCCTAAACCAGTTGGGGAATGTAATTCTTCCAACATGTCCAGGGTCTTCCCCATGGCCACCTCCCAGTTGATCCTGGAAGACTTCGCTCAGGAGATGACCACAGGGCATTCTCACCAGCTTCCTAAACCACCTCAATGGGCTTGTTTCAAAGCAAAGAAGCAGTGGCTGTACTCCGAGTCCCTCACGAATATTCTAGCATCTCACCCAGCCCCTGAGTATAAACCCAGATACTTAATGGAAGAATCTTATTTCCATATTTTTGTCGAAATGCATACTGTGTGTAATGACTGAGAAAGTATTTAGGCAAAGTGTATGTAAACCTATGTCCACAAGTGTAGAGCTTGGATAATGTGGTGGGGTCAAGCAGTTAGTGCCCTTGTTTCCATAGTGGAAGGTTCCCATTTTAATGCCACCACTGCCCATCCTTCGTGTAATGTGGAGTTGCCTCAGGAAGGGTATCCAGCATAATACTTATGCAAAATCAACAAATAGATCCATATCAGATCTGCTGTGGTGACATCAAGTGTAAAAGGGAGAAGTTGAAAGAACTCAGTATGCAGAGTTCAACAACAGCAAGGAAAAAATCTACATACCACAGTTAATAAATGCCCCAGGGGTCTGCATGTTTCATGAAGGGGGAGGGGGGGGCATTTATTGAAGATTGTTTGTTTGTGCATTCATGCACAGTTCAGCCTTACAGTGCATACATACATGCATACTGCATGCAAGAGAAGCACATACATGCAAACTGCATGCAAGAGAAGCAGTGCATACTTGAAATGAATATTGTTTTACTGCATGCAGTAGCTGCTACACATATACATAAAATGGCTCCGCGAAAACATTTTTACTCATTAGTATTCAAGTTAAAGTTGTGAAAGAAGCAGAAGAAAAGGGGAAGCACAATGCTGCTCGGGTTTTCTTAGTCGATAGGAAACACATTCGGGAGTGGTGTAGAAACAAGGATAAGTGTTGCAACCCTGGCCAAAACAGCAAACTGGCTGCATGGCGGGGAGGAACAGCACACGTTCGCGTGACAGGGAAGGGTCTGAAATATGGTAACTGCCTTGCTATTAATGCATATTACTCAGAACTGAGAAGTTGGATGGAATGGAAGGAAAAAATAAAATAAAAACAAGCATCTTGTTTTGGCACTGTTTGTTTGTTGTTGTTTTTTTACATCAAGGCAGATCACCAAGTCTACCTGAGCAGGGTTCCCAAAACATAGATTGTTGGTGTCACATACAGTATGCAAGCAGAAAGTACCCTTCAGTACCTGAATATTAGGATGCACTTTTACCCTAACATACCATAAAAATTGTAGAAGAAGCACATGACTACCCCAGGCTCATTAGGTTCATCCAGTTGATGTCACAGTAGAACTCCCAACCCCTCAAAGTATTATCTTTTGCCATTGCTTTCAGTTTGTGCTTCATTATAATTTTTTATAAACTGAAGCACAATACAGTATACATGTGCATTCACTTGTTTTTTATGCATTTAAATGGATAAAACAACAAGCAGAGGGTACAGAGGAATAAGATGGATGAGATCACAATAAAATGTAAAACTTCTAATCTAATATTGTATAATTTTCTTTAAAATATGCAGTATTTTATTTTCTTCTCCTATTTTTTTTCTTTATCTTGACCACTGACAAAAGTGGCAGCGTATTGTAATCTCTTGTCTGTATGTGTGTGTGTGTGTGTGTGTGTGTGTGTGTGTGTGTGTGTGTGTGTGTGTGTGTGTGTGTGTGTGTGTGTGTGTGTGTGTGTGTGTGTGTGTGTGAACATGCAGTTCATCCAGAAAGCATACGCAGCTCTTTTATTTGAGTTATGCTCATGGCATCATCACCAAAAGCCTGCTGAAACTTATGAATGATTGCTGCTTGGGTACAGTGAATCCAGAAAGTATTCACAGTGCTGCATTTTTTCCCACATTTTTGTTTATGTTACACTCTTATTCCAAAATGGATGAAATTTGTCCTAAGAATTGTACACAGAATACCCCATAATGATGAGCGAAGCTCGTCAGCATCTCACCATGTCATTTCTGGTTTGTGGCTTCGTCTACTATCAGTTTGTGGCTTTTTATGGCTTTTTATAACACTATTGTCAGGTTTGTAGCTTTTTCCCCAAAGGGCAAATTTTTTTGTGCCATTTCCGGTTTGTGCCTTCATCTACCATAGAGCAAGCTTCGTGCCGCTACACGGCACTTCACTCATTATTATTTTTGCAGATTTATTTAAAAAAAACTAAGATATCACATGTACATAGGTATTCATAGTCATTGCCATGAAACTCATAATTGAGCTCCACTGATCATCCATGAGATGTTTCTATAGCTTAACTGGAGTCCACCTGGGGTAAATTAATTTGATTGGACATGATTTGGAAAGGTACCCAGCTGTCTACATATGAAGTTCCACAGTTGACCGTGCATGTCAGGGCACAAACCAAGCATGAAGTCAAAGGAATTGTTTGTAGACCTCTGAGACAGGATTGTCTTGAGGCACAAATCTGGGGAAGGGTACAGAAACATTTCTGCTGCGTTGAAGGTCCAAATGAGCACAGTGGTCTCCATTATCCATAAATGGAAGAAGTTCAGATCCACCAGGTTTCTTCCTAGAGCTGGCCATCTGTCTAAACTGAGCGACTGGGGGAGAAGGGCCTTTAGTCAGGGCGGTGACCAAGAACACGATGGTCACTCTGTCAGAGCTCTAGCATTTGTCTGTGTTGAGAGGAGAACCTTCAAGAAGGACAACCAACTCTGCAGCAATCCATCAATCAGGCCTGTATGGTAGAGTGGCCAAACAGAAGCCACTACGTAGTAAAAGGCACATACTAGCCCACCTGGAGTTTGCCAAAAGGCACCTGAAGGACCCTCAGACCATGAGAAACAAAATTCTCTGGTTTAATGAGACAAAAATTGAACTCTCTGGCGTGAATACCAGGCTTCATATTTGGAAGAAAAGCAGGCACTGCTCATCACCTAACCATTACCATCCCCACAGTGAAGCATGGTGGTG